>NC_057796.1:102961881-103083251 GCF_018294505.1 Triticum aestivum
GCTGCACTGTAGAGTATGGCGCCTCCAGGCTAGGCGCTGCATAGGTTTGTAGCTATCCAGAGAGCAACAGAAGGTATGCCTCCACTTTCAGGCAAAAATTTCGCTATGTGTCTGTGCAGCGCCTAGCTTGGAGGCGCCGCACTCTACAGTGCAGCGCCTAGCACCCAGGCGCTGCACTGTACAGTGTGGCGCCTCCGAGCTAGGCGTTGCACAGGTCTGTAGCTATGCAGCCACAACATAAGGTACTCTACAGTTTGAGGCACTTGGACTTGGACTTAGTGAATTTTTTAGCTATCCAGAGAGCCACAACAGCTAGGCGCCACACGGTAGATTGCACCGCCCAAATGCTAGGCGTTGCACTTTGACTTAGTGAATTTTTTATCATATGCAAACATAGTAAGTAACAACTGTAGATTGCAGCACCCAGATGTGAAGTAGGATTGATACGTAGCAAGCAAACAACTGTGAAAAGAACATATGCACGAAGTACATCACGACACATAGTAGTTCATAACACATAGTACTTCACGACACATAGTAGTTCTTACAACCAAATCGAGTAGGAGACATAGTAGTTCACCGCACATAGTAGTTCTTACAACCAAATCAAGGAGGAGACATAGTAGTTCACGGCATTTAGTAGTTCACAACCAAATCGAAGAGGAGACATAGTAGTTCACAACCAAATCTAAGAGGAGACATAGCTCTATTGCGTAGAGCAAGGCCCTTTCCCTTCTTCTTCTTCCTCTCTTCTTCCTCTTCCTCCTCCCTTTTTCTTATGAGGTGAGCCTCCTTAACCACCCTCTCCATGAATATCTGATTGTCCCTCACTTCTTTTTCAGCTGCAATTGCCCAAAGCTTCATGGTTCTTTCTTCAAAATCCTGTTGACGCTTCTTCTGTGCCTCCTCAACTTTCCTCATCAACGCTTGCTCCCTAGCGCGCATTGCATTTGCCGCAGTCTGTTTTCGCTTCCTCTCCTTCTCAAGCTCCTCTTCCTTCTTCTTCTTTAGCTTGGCTGCATCCTCCTCTCTAAGCTTCTTCGCAGCCTTCTCCCACCATCCCGCCATCTCATCTTCGCCATCCTCCTTCATCATTGGTTTGTTGGGTTGGGAAGCCGCCATACCTACAATGAGTGAAACATAATGCTTAGTAAGGACAATAAGAACAAATGGAAGCACATATGAAAAAGAAGAACATATGGAAAAACAAGAACATATGATACATTATAGTTAGTGAGGAACATACGGAAACGGTCCATCTAGGTATCCAAACATTCCTCTATAACGAACTTGCGCTTGTCCATCACCACGGCCAAGTCCACCACCAAGGCCAAGACCATCACCAAGGCCGAGACCATCACCACGGCCATTACCACCACGTCGAGCTCTTCCACCACCACGGCCGAGACCACCACCACCACCTCTACCACCACCACGGCCTCTTGTAAGTCCAAGTTGCCGACCTCTTTGTTGCCTAGATCCTCTTTGTCTAACACTTGGTTGGCTAGGCACTTGTTGGCTACCACTTGGTTGCCTTGGCACTTGTTGGCTACCACTAGGTTGGCTACCACTTGGTTGGCTTGGCACTTGTTGGCTACCACTAGGTTGGCTACCACTTGGTTGGCTCCCTTGTGTAGCTCCATATTGGCTTGTGCTTGCATCATTTTTCTTGGACCTTTTCCTTGGTTTCGTACATTTTCTTTTGTTGTGGCCATGACCTTTGCACTCCCCACAACGGGAGCTCTCATGAGGCTCTTGGAATTGGTCGTTGCCCGCTTCGCGGCGCCCACCATGGCCCCATCCGTCCATATCGCCTCTAAGACGCTTTGTCTTACGTCTACCCCGTTTAACAACCTTCAACTCCGGATCCGGCCATAGTTGAACTCCATGATACTCCGGCCATTGTGATTGGTCAAAGTATGGGTGAAAGCGGGGAGCCCATGTTTTCTTGACCATCATGATTGAGAACTCCGACTCCCTCACAGTGCGTGGGTGATTGATGTCCACATTCCTAACGCGACCGGCGGCATACAAATGTGAGCATGGGAGATGAAGCAACAATGGCCTCCCGCAAGTGCAATCACATTGTGTTAACGACACCTTGAAAGCCCGACCTCCATGTTGCCGGCCATCGTTTGTGGTTCCTCCTGGCTCTTTCACTTCGTACTTCCACTCTTCGTTGTCATATAATATAGCTTCTTCTGAGTCCGCCTTCCGTGATTGAAATACCAACCATTCATCAACTTTGGGTGGGAACTTGTACTTGCGCGGGTTCTCACCCGCTATCTGTGCATCGGTTTCCATCGAGTACTTTACAAAGTACGCATTCATCTTGTCAAATGTGTATTGAACTATTGCCGTCACGGGTAATCCACGTGCACCTTTGAGCACCCTATTGAAGCATTCGGCCATATTGCTTGTCATTTGACCGTATCTCCGGCCATCTTCATCAAAAGCACGTGCCCACTTGTTCCGGTATTGAATGTGCCTATTGAGAAATTCTTGACCCCCGGGATCAAGTTTTTTGTGTGCCAGCAATTTGTTGTACAAAGTGGCGAAGCGCTTATCAGAGAAAGCGAGACAACAATCTTGAAGATCGTCCGCCAACTCCTTAAGGCCACATGCCCTATAGAAGTTCGAACAAAAGTGCCTCATGCACCATCGATGGTGCAACGGAGCATGCCCGGGAATGTCAATCTCCACCGCGTTAAGAATTCCTTGATTCCGATCCGATATGACACAAATTTCCCTTTCAGCGGGTAACACCTTCGTCCTCAAAAGATGCAGAAACCACTCCCAGTTGTCATTGTTTTCCACCTCAACCAAAGCAAATGCCAATGGCAACACCCGGTTATTGGCATCACTTGCTATCGCAACCAACAAGGTGCCCTTGTATTGTCCGGTCAAGAACGTGCCATCAATTGCGATGACCGGCCTACAATGTTCGAAAGCCCTCACACATTGCTCGAACGCCCAAAAAGCACGGCCAAATACTCTGACTTTCCTTCCATCATGAACCATTGTTTGGTGCCCATGAGGCTCGACCACATGAAGCATGCCCGGGTTTGTCGCGGCCATGGCTAACAACAACCTAGGGATTCAGTTGTATGCTTCCTCCCATGTACCATACAACATCTTAAATGCGGCTTGCTTCACCTTCCATGCCTTGCCGTATTTCACCTTGTAATGAAAGATGGCTTTCACAAGGTCAATGACATGTTGGACGCTCATTGTTGGAAGTGTGGATATTGAGTTGGAGAGCCTGTAAGCGATGAACTCGGACGTGAGTTGTTTGTGGTCTTCGGACACAATCTTGCCATCCACCCTTTTGCCTTGGCACATGTGAGTTGGCACACAACTCACTACATGCCAAGTAGGACCTCCTTTCCATGGTCTTGCACGCACAATCCACGGACAACCGCCACGGCGTCTTGCCACTCCTTGTTGGACCTCCTTTCCACGACCTCTACCACCACCACGGCCTCTTGTAAGTCCAATTTGGACCTCCTTTTCATCTTCACATGCACATGCAACCGTGTAGCGCACATTGACGTCCGAGTGCACCACCTTGTGTGGACGATAATGCGTAACCGAGTAGTTGTCGAGCCACATCTTCAAATCCAACAAGCTGTCGAACTTAGAACCTTTAGCAATCCGGTTCTTGTCGTCTACCAAATCACGGTGAGAGCTTGGCCTAACCCCAAGGTACACATTGGCCACCATCTACCACGGCTTCATCCGCGAGACTAACATCCTTGAACAATGTAGTCCGATGATCCCGACCAAATACCTTCTCGAAAGCTTCGGCCTCCTTCACCGTGAACCCCTCCGCATCAACTTGTTCATCGGGACCATCGTCATCCGAGTCCGATGCATATGCACGGGAAAAAGGGATGGAATGGTCCATTGTCTCTTGCAAATGATATTTGTCGAGATCACCCACATTGTTGTCACGGAGATCAACTTCATTGTCATCGTCCGCATACTCATCATTGTCCTCTTGCAAAGATTCATCTTGGTTGTTTCTATACGGGCTCAATGTTGGCCTCACTTCTTGGGTCAAAAGAGGTTCAACAATTTCATCTCGCTTCAAGGGTGGGGGGCTACTAGCAACCAAAGGGGGGGTTCCGGTTCAAGTCCAAATGCAAACTTGAATCAACCTTCTTCGTTGCAAATAACTCAAGAGCCTTGTCTAGTGATTCGGCCACCGTCTCCTTGTATGCAACCCAACGTTGCTCCGAGTTGACACGCATTGTCTTCCAACGGATGTGCATTCCAAAACCAACATTATGCCTTCCCTCCAACTCAGTGATATCACTAGGGTCCATCCAATTCAAATCTTTCCTAACTTGTTGCAAGAGCTCCGCATAGCTAGGACTACTATCAAACACCATGTCAAACTCATCCGGGTCCGGTTCTTCATTGCCTTTCAAAAAGGCGTCTTTGTCCCCATGATGAACAAACACACATGTTCTTCCCATCCCTATAAGCATTCAAAGAACACAAGGTAACATTGCTTCCATGAGTACTAATCCATGGATTAACACGGAATACAAACCCTAATATATATATGAAACAACAACCCTAACCCTAACCATAACCCTAACCCTAACCATAACCATAACCATAACCCTAACCATAACCCTAGCCCTAAACCTAACCCTAGCACCAACATAAGAACACCCATAAGAATAACCCTAGCATACTAACAAAGCCTAATCATAGAAATTGGCAAACAAACATCTCACATCTCCATGCAAATCTCTAGATCCAAACAAAACTAGGGTTTCCCCAAACTAGCAACAAATGAGCAATGTGAGAACTTTACTTGGATCAAAACAAGGGGATCGGAGATTATTACCTTGAGGGAGGGTTTGACTTCGAAATCCACGGACAAATTCTTCAAATTTGCAAGATTTGGAAGAAGACTTGAGAGGGGGAGAGAGTGGGAGAGGGGGCAAAGCTTGGGGAGAGAGTGAGAGAGTGTGTGGTGGTGGGGGTGGGTGGGGGAGGGGGGCCCAGCCAAGTGGCTGGATAAGTCACAGTGCAGCGCCTAGCCGCTAGGCGCTGCACATAGGCGCTGCACGTTACATGTGCGGCGCCTAGCTCGGCGGCATTGCACTGCTGGGTGCGGGTCCATGGGCTGCCACGGTGGACAGAGGTGCAACGCCGCGGAGCTAGGCGCTGCACCGTAGGGTGTGGCGCCGGCGTGGCAGGCACTACACAAAAGGGTCAGGGGTGTGAAATAGTTTCGCACCCAGTTCATTTTGTGAATTTATTTCGTTTCGAGTTCAAAATTGTCAAATTTGCTTAAAAAAAACCAAGTGCACTCATCCGAGACCGGGCAAGAACCGCAGGCCCTGCTGCGAGCAGCTTCAATCATCCGGGGACGGTATTGCCAATGTGCGTTGGTGAAGAGCCGCAGCCAGCTGGTCTGTATTCGCGCAGATGAGTTCTCATTGGTGATTCTTTAGGTCCATACAATAAAGGCGAAAACATGTAGGTTTTCCATTCCACCTGGAAAATGAGTTTTTGAGGCGCAGAACAGAACGCCCACACAAGCCAGCAGTTGGCAACCACCGGTCACCGGAGGCGTGGAATCTCCGCCGGGCTCCACGGAACCTGGAACTCGGATACCCTGTCGTGGTGCACTGGCCCACCGTCACCGTGCGAGGCAGAGAGGTTTGGTCCGACTTGAGCACGCACCACCACCACAAAATCGTCGACCGGAATCATTTCCCCCGGATGAAACGAGATTACCCTTGGCCGGCACGCAGCGACCTCAGGCGAGCACACAACCCCGAGACGACTCCCGACTCCCGTCCTCCGCACGACGGCGCGGCCGCGAGAGATCCACAAGCTTCACGCGGTCGCTGCCGGCTGCCCCGCGGCCCCGGCGGATAAATAAAACCACGAGAGCACCAGTCAGAAAAAAGCACCGGTCGGAAGCAAAGGCGAAACAAACACCAACGTCAGTCAAGGCGAGAAGCAAGCAAGGGACAGAGCCAGAGCCAACCAGCCTCAGCGCGCGCGTGCGTGTGTGGTGGTGGGAGGTCAGCAGCTTGGCTGTGCCTGTGGGGCAAGAGCAGCGGCAGCGATGGCGGCGTCCGTGGCCACCTCCCCGGCCTGCACCCGGCTCATCCCCAGCAGCCCCCTCTCCGCCTCGGCTTACACGGCCGCGCCGTCCCTCGTCCGCCTGGCGGGGTCCTCCAGGCGCCTCCGCCGGGCCCTGCGCGTCTCGGCCGCGGCGGAGCCGGCCGACGCGCTGCCGGGGCCCGGGGCCGGCGAGCTGGACGGGGTGGTGCCGGCCGGGCTGCTCGAGGAGCTGCCGGAGGGCCTCGCCTTCCAGGGCGACATGGGCGGGGGGTTCGCCCCCGGCGGCAGCGGCGGCGGCGGCGACGACGGCAACAAGATGCTCGACCGCGGCATCAACGCCGCTATCGTGCTCGGCGCCAGCACCTACGCGCTCACCAAGCTCCTCACCGTCGACCAGGACTACTGGCATGTAAGGACGGACCTCCTCGACTGATTCCAACCAAAATTGCATCTTCTCTTTTGTTCTACTTATAATAGCTAGCCTAGCCATAATCTCGTTCGATTGGGCGTTCGTGATGGATGATTAACCTTTGTTTCTCTCGATTGGATTTGGTTGGTGCAGGGATGGACCATCTTTGAGATCCTGCGGTACATGCCGGAGCACAACTGGTCGGCGTACGAGGAGGCCCTCAAGGCCAATCCTGTTCTTGCCAAGATGATGATCAGCGGCGTCGTCTACTCCCTCGGCGACTGGATAGCCCAGGTGCCAATCCAATCCAATCCAATTCCCCCTCGCTGACTGATCCCCTTTCTGCTGCTGCAATAGCTAATTCGGTTCTTCTTCTTTGTGTTGCTTCTGCTTACAGTGTTACGAAGGGAAGCCCATCTTCGAGTTTGACCGGACTCGTATGTTCAGGTCTGGCCTCGTAGGGTTCACCCTCCACGGATCCCTTTCGCACTACTACTACCATTTCTGCGAGGTACCCATTGTGATTCTTAGCTGATTCGCATAATTTTTTTTCTGATGTTGATGCGTAAACTGACATGAATGCATCTACCTTCTTGCATCAGTCGTTGTTCCCGTTCAAGGATTGGTGGGCTGTGCCTGTCAAGGTTGCGTTTGATCAGACGGCTTGGTCTGCGCTGTGGAACAGCATCTACTTCGTCGCCCTGGGCTTCCTTCGCTGGGAATCTCCGTCCACCATATACAAAGAGCTCAAGGCCACCTTCTTCCCCATGCTTACTGTAAGCATCAGTCATCTTTTAAATTCTGGATTGTGCTTCTGTGGTTGTGCTAAACTAAGTATCTTTGGTGGAAAATGGACTGAATGTTGACGGCCTTAGTTTCATGGTCCCATTATTCAGTTAGAAAATGTAGAACATACAATAAGTTAATTAATACAACGTTGAGATTGTGCTGGCATTTTGCTGCCTCAATCTTCAGGCTTTTTAGACACACTAGCAACTGCAGACGTGTGTGAACGAGTGTAAATTTACTAAATAAGGCGCACATGCATCTAGTACATCATCGTGAAAGAATTTGGTCCGAGTTCGATGAGAGAAAATGGAAACAAACTGAAATATGGTTATTTTTCGATAAAGGGCGATTTTATTATCTCAGAATGTAGCATCAAGGGGATACAAAACATTATGAGTAACACCCGGCCTTTGCATAACTGAGATGCACACAGCCAAATCCAAAAGTCTGACAAAAAACATGAAATATAAACCGACATATCGGCAACAGTAAAGTCCTATAGACCGACACTATGCCTATGTCGAAGGTGGTGGTGGATCGATCCGGAGGTTATGCTGCCACCCATGTTGGGAAAAAACCTCCGTAGCCACCTGCTTCAACCGCGTACACACCGCCTTGAACAGCGATTGGTGCTCCGATCGTTGTAGCATAGACCACGTATGAAGCGATTGCGTACAACGGAAAATAACCTGCAGAGGAGAAGCATTTTTTCCATTAAAAACCAAATCGTTTCTACATAGCCAGAGCGACCAAATTAAGGCGTACGCTCCCACCCTTATAAGCGCTTTAAACCTATTTGGAATACCGTCCAACCAGTGACCAAATATATTGGCAACACTTGTGGGCGGATATAAATTTGACGCTATTTGGATGATTGACCACGTAGAACGTGCAAACTTGCATTGGAAAAAGAGGTGTTTGATTGTCTCGTCATGAGTACAAAAACAACACTTCTTACTCCCTGGCCAGTTGCGTCGTGCGAGGTTGTCTTTGGTCAACACAACTCCCTTACGAAGATACCACATGAAAATTTTCACTTTTAGTGGAATCTTGGACTTCCAAATTTTCTTGTTATTGATAGGATTAATTGTGGTGTTGTATAAGAGTATTACATATGAGCTTTTTCCCATTTTATTTTTCTTGTTACTCGTTGTTACAAAGCTGAAAATGATGTTCTGAATTGTAAATTGCAGGCTGGGTGGAAATTGTGGCCATTTGCACACTTAATCACATACGGTGTGGTTCCTATCGAACAAAGACTTCTCTGGGTCGACTGTGTCGAATTAATCTGGGTCACTATCTTGTCAACGTAAGCCTCTGATCGTGCTTTCATATTTGATTTCACAGAGTTACTCGTGCTACCAAACTTTATCATGCATGGAAGATTACTAAACTGTATCACCTTCTTGTTTGATAGTTACTCGAACGAGAAATCTGAAGCAAGGATCTTAGACGATTCCTCCACAACAGATACGCAGGTATATTGCATCAGAACTATACTCCTAAACATATGAAGAAATCAGTTGAGCCTTGTCATCTCTGTCATCGTACTGACAGCTGGAATTATCTTTCTTCTTTTCAGGACAACTCCAGATAGCACATACTTCATGGTTTTGCTGTTTTATAGATTGAAACAGCAGAAACTGCTCCGGCTTCGCTACGTTGGGATTGTATAAATTGTATGTACAGTTAGTTGCCAGCGCTGCGTGTGTAAAAAAATCCTTGCATCTATTGCAAGCAAATTGTGCTGGCCAAACAAAACCGGAAAAGAAATTGTCTCAAGGGAGATCAACTCCTGATGAAATATGAGTTGTGCAGCAACCATGATTTTGAGTCGCTTTTGGTGGTACCAAAGAGTGCTTGATGAAACTATGCAAGCGTGCAAAAAAAGAAAATGGCAAGCAGCAAAACATGAGATGTCTTAAACATTGGCAGATCTGTCTTTCCTAAATTGCATTTGATGGACATATGTCTGAACAAAGGAAGCGTGGTGCGAGTATTATAGAGCTGTAGAACACAGCTCTTAACCAGCATTTCCATAGTAAAAAAACAACTTTTTTTCTGCACAAGTAGAGAAGTAAAGATAGTATAGCATTGTGGTATGTATACCACCGTTATAGGATAATGAAAGCAAGATTTCATGGAGCTGAATATTCACAAGCACAAGATTAAACTGCACAATTTGTCAAGGAGATCCTTTTGTGAGGAGTTAGTTTAGTGAGTTGTGTTGGTGGGTGTTGGCGGTCTTGCACATGTTTGCATGTTTGCAACGCCTCTTGTAAATGTTGACTTCTTTCTTCCATGTAAACGGCTAAGCTTGAAAATAAAAGTACATGCAGTATCCCACAAAAACTTTAATAGGTGTACCTACAGGCTAGTTATGGCTGACTGATACTCATTCTGTAAAGAACTAGTGATCTAAACGATCTTATATCTTTTTACAGACGGAGTACAAATTTACGACTCTTGGTCCACGGATAAGAGGAGCTTGACCCTTATTTGTCCATCCTGCAATCATCTCCCTCATACCTAAACCTTCAAATCCATACAAGGTCATGCAATGTAGATTAACACAACATCAACAAACACATAGCACTTCATTTCATACAACCAGACATACCAAGTTCATCAAGTTTATAGCAGTTCATGCCAAAGCACGTTATGATAGCACTCTCGAAATAGGCTTTCGCTCCGTTTTATAAACAAAGCATAATATGATAGCAAGATACATCATTGGTCAATAGCAAGATACATCATTGGTCTTGCGGCGGCTTGGCTTTGGGGCCAAGTGGATTTCCTGGATATGTGGCCTGCTTGCAACTTCATCCACACGGATCATGATCAATGAAATGTCGGAAAAACCAATACTGAACTATTGTGGACTACGGCAAGGAGACCCCTTGAGGGAGTCCTGGATTAGGGGGTCCTCGGACAGCCGGACTATATCCTTTGGCCGGACTGTTGGACTATGAAGATACAAGATTGAAGACTTCGACCCGTGTCCGGATGGGACTCTCCTTGGCGTGGAAGGCAAGCTTGGCAATACGGATATGTAGATCTCCTCCCTTGTAACCGACTCTGTGCAACCCTAGCCCCCTCCGGTGTCTATATAAACCGGAGGGTTTAGTCCGTAGGACAACAACAATCATACCATAGGCTAGCTTCTAGGGTTTAGCCTCTACGATCTCGTGGTAGATCAACTCTTGTAATACTCATATCATCAAGATCAATCAAGCAGGAAGTAGGGTATTACCTCCATCGAGAGGGCCCGAACCTGGGTAAACATCGTGTCCCCCGCCTCCTGTTACCATCCGCCTTAGACGCACAGTTCGGGACCCCCTACCCGAGATCCGCCGGTTTTGACACCGACATTGGTGCTTTCATTGAGAGTTCCACTGTGCCGTCACCATAAGGCTTGATGGCTCCTTCGATCATCGGCAACGATGCGATCCAGGGTGAGGTTTTCCTCCCCGGACAGATCTTCGTATTCGGCGGCTTCGTTCTGCGGGCCAACTCGCTTGGCCATCTGGAGCAGATCGAGAGCTACGCCCCTGGCCATCAGGTCAGGTTTGGAAACTTGAACTATACTGTCGACATCCACGGAGACTTGATCTTCGACGGATTCGAGCCCATGTCAGGTGCACCGTACAATCACGACGAGCACGACTTAGCTCTGTCGTCGGACAGTATTCAGGAGATCACACCTGCAGCTACTCCGGCCCTCGATCCAGAGCAGATTACGCCATCCGAGGACGGGTGGATGGACCCCGCCACAGAGGCCGCACACTCAGCGGCGATAGAGCCGAATATTGACTTCACCTCCTCCGAGACCCGTGTTGCTGGACCATTGGATTCGTCCCCGGCCATGGGCTCCGAGCCGCCTGCGTCCGTGCCTATCGAACCCGATTGGGCACCGATCATGGAGTTTACCTCCGCGGATATTTTTCAGCACTCGCCCTTTGGCGACGTGCTAAACTCGTTGAGGTCTCTCTCCCTAACAGGAGACCCTTGGCCGAACTATGTCCGGCTAGAATGGGAAGCGGACGACGAAGAAATTCGTTCCCCACCCACCACCCACTTAATAGCCACTGTCGACGATTTAACCGACATGCTCGATTTCGACTCCGAAGACATCGACGGTATGGACGACGATGCAGGAGAGGAACAGGAACCACCGCCCACAGGGCGCTGGATAGCCACTTCATCACACGATATATATATATGGTGGATACACCCAAAGAAAATAATGACGAGGAACGGAAGGATGCAGCGAAGGACAGCTCCCTCGAGAAGCAACCAAAGCGACGGCGTAGGCGCCGCTCCAAATCCCGCCTCGGCAAGAACAGCGATAACAGCGCAAGGAAAAATAACACCCCGGTCGACTCCAGAGGAAACGACGACCACATTGACCCAGCGACAGAACATGATGAACCAGTGGACGGTGAACATAGTACGGAGCCGCAGTCCGAACACGGCGACGCAGAGGATAAAACTCATCAACCTCTCTCCGGAGAGGAAAACAGTCTGGACGAGGATGCACACATCATCCCGGAAAGGAACTTGGAACAAGAGAACCTCTGTAGAAGGCTTATTGCCACCGCGAGGAGTCTGAAGAAGCAGAAGCAAAGGCTTAAAGCCGCGAGAATACGCTCAACAGTAGATGGAACAAAGTGCTTGACACTGAAGAAAAGTATGGTGGCAGTCGCCACACAAAGAGCTATCCAAAGCGCAAGCTGTTGCCCGAATTCGATGATGATGCCTTAGAGCCCACACTGCCGAAAAATAAAACGGCCGACCGGTCGGATCGACCACCTCGTGGCCGCGATAGGGCGGCTAACGCGGCC
Source organism: Triticum aestivum (assembly GCF_018294505.1). Classification (NCBI taxonomy): domain Eukaryota; kingdom Viridiplantae; phylum Streptophyta; class Magnoliopsida; order Poales; family Poaceae; genus Triticum; species Triticum aestivum. Next base: position 102,974,020 of record NC_057796.1, read on the forward strand.
GCACATAAGTCAGCACACGATCCAAGCAAGGACTTGCATCAAAAGGTCGGCATGACCAGATCCATCTACGGATCTAGGAAGCGCGCTCCAGCGCATAATCAAAACCGAACTCTACAACCGTCAGAATGCCATGACACATCCAAATACAGGGGCGCCGCGCACCCCCTATGTTTCACCGATGAGGTGCTGGATCACGAATTTCCAGAGGGATTCAAACCCGTGAACATAGAGGCGTACGACGGAACAACAGACCCTGGGGTCTGGATTGAGGACTTCATCCTCCATATCCATATGGCTCGCGGAGACGATCTCCACACCATCAAATACTTGCCCCTCAAGTTGAAAGGACCAGCTCGGCACTGGCTGAAGAGCATCCCTGAAAATTCAATTGGAAGTTGGGAGGAGCTTGAGGATGCTTTTAGGGCTAACTTTCAAGGGACCTATGTCCGACCTCCGGATGCTGACGATTTAAGTCATATAATTCAACAGCCCGGAGAGTCAGCCCGAAAGCTTTGGAACAGATTCCTCACTAAGAAGAACCAAATCGTCGACTGCCCGGACGCCGAAGCCTTAGCAGCCTTCAAACATAGCGTCCGAGACGAATGGCTCGCCAGACACCTCGGCCAAGAAAAACCAAGGACAATTGCAGCCCTGACAAGCCTTATGATCCGCTTTTGCGCGGGCGAAGATAGTTGGTTGGCCCGTAGTAGCACCAGCGACCCAGGCACATCTGAAGTCAGGGATGGTAATGGAAAACCACGACGCAGTAAAAGCAAGCATTGAAATAAGAAGACAGCCCAGACAACACGGCGGTAAACCCCGGATTTAGGGGCTCTCGACCCGGTCAGCGGAAAAAGCCCTTCAAAGGCAACAGAGATGGACCGTCCAGCCTAAACAAGATTCTAGACAAATTATGTCAGATTCATGGCACCTCCGATAAACCTGCAAATCACACCCACATAGAATGCTGGGTCTTCAAGCAGGCCGGCAAGTTAAACGCCGAACACAAGGGGAGGGATACACCAAGTGAAGACGAGGATGAGCCTCGCCAGCAAAGCACTGGGGGACAGAAAAAATTCCCACCAGAGGTCAAAACAGTGAAGATGATTCACGTGACGAAGAGGAGAAGCAAACATGCACTCCGAGACACACACGCCGTAGAGCCTGTCACCCCTAAGTTTAACCCTTGGTCGCCTGCCCGATCACTTTTGATCGCAGGGATCACCTGACAAGTATCCGGCACGGAGGATTGGCTGCCTTGGTGCTAGACCCAATTATCGACGGATACCATCTCACCCAAGTCCTCATGGACGGTGGCAGTAGTCTTAATCTGATATATCAGGACACAGTCCGCAGAATGGGGATAGACCCGACAAGAATCAGCCACAGTAATAGTACCTTTAAAGGAGTAATACCAGGCCCAGAGGCCCGCTGTACGGGCTCTCTTACTAGAGGTTGTATTCGGTTCTCCCGACAACTTCCGAAGTGAAAAGTTAACCTTCGACATCGCTTCATTCCGAAGCGGCTATCAAGCACTACTCGGAAGAACATCTTTCGCTCGTTTTAATGCAGTACCGCATTACGCTTCTCTTAAGCTTAAGATGCCCGGTCCACGTGGCATCATCACAGTTAGCGGAAATGTTGAGCGTTCCTTATGCGTGGAGGAATGTGTGGCGGCTTTAGCAGCCGGACACTAAAACGGCCCCTCCAACCAGAATAAACGGTCGGTCGTCAAGACCGCAGACACGGCTAGACGAGTCCGGCGCATAACTAGCTATAACAGCTTAGATAAACCTGAGATTGGTTTGATGGATATACCCCCATAGGCGGTACCAGGGGCTCCCCGCATGTACAAAGGACTACAGTTTGGCTCGACCTTACTTATCTTGAATTTTAATGGTTTATTAAGAATAACCAATTTTTCGCACGATAACTTTCACCTAAGTTCTTCTCTTTTACAGATGATAATCGTGCTATACCCTTCCAGGATACGGCACAATGGAGACACAGGCGCAGACGTGCAGCAGGGCCCCGCTCAAAGGTTTCTTTTTAGATTAAGACCCTGTGTAAACCTTTTTTACTGTCTATTGTTGCTTCACATCCTTCGGATACTCAGTATAACCGAGAGGGATGCTGAAGTTATTGGCATTTCGCCACGTCAGAATAATGCACGTAACTAGACACTTTGGGTTCATTATCAAGGGCGTTACTCAGCCCGGTATATGTTGTAAAGACCGAATACCTTAGGGAGTGTTCGGCGTCGCGAGTTTGGCCTTATATGCATCAGCTCCGAATCATGTCTTTGGTCAAATGTTGGGTTTGCCCGGCTCCCGCGTTTTGCTACCTTACGTTCCACTCTACCGGCTAAGGCGGCACCGGGAGAACTACTGCGATTGTGCCCTGGTTCATCCGGACGAGCACCTCAGTAGAGAAAGCCGAAAACTGACTGTCATGATAAAGCGTGAGACTGGTCAACCACTTGATGACTCATCGGAATCTTCGGGATTCCTCTGCATTAACGAAGGACCGGTTTCCTCGGTCATGTACGTATGCGCACCGTATTCGGATAAACACGAAAATACTAGGGGCTATATAGTAGCCCCACTGTCAAACTCCTATGGTTAAGTGAAAGTGTTAAAGCAATATAGTCTGATTGCCTCGTTCGCCGCGCTACCACCTCCTTAATGGACCAAGACGTTGGATCAAGTGTGAAGACGCGCTTTTGCGAACACCCCCGCATTATATGCGTGGGGGCTGAAGCCGACGACTGCAAACTTTCAGAATATATATATATATATATATATATATATATATATATATATATATACATAAACGACCGCACAGGAGGCACAATAATACTTTCAGGCAAAAGTATTAACACAGCCTTTATAATTCAAATAACATTGTTCTTACAATTGGGATACATGTCACTAGAACATGATACTCTTCGAGCACTGAGCCTCTATTAAACGAGCGCCTTCTAAGACTTCCTCAAAATAGTGCTTGGCCGATATCCGGCCCATGGCCGAAATCTGGGTTGCAACAGCGGTGGCCTCCATCTCTGCCTAGTATGTCTTGACACGGGCAAGAGCCATCCGCGCACCCTCTATGCACGTCGACCTCTTCACAGCGTTGATATGCGGCACAACACCAAGGAATTCTTGCACCAAGCCAAAATAACTATTCGGCTTTGGTCCTTCCGGCCAAAGATGATCCACAACAGGCCTCATGGCAAGCCCGGACAACCTATGGAGCTCGGCCCACTCGGCCATTTGCTCATTTAACAGCAGCGGACGCGCCAGAGCATTGAACTGCGACCAGAACAACTTTTCCACTTCGTGATCCTTTTGATCTTCGAAAAACTTGGTCGCATCAGCAGAACTTGCTGCCAAATCCAGGTACACGTCCGTAGAACTCCATAATTGATCCAGAAGGGCATACTTAGGATCTCCGAACTTCGTCCGCAACAAAAAGGGCTTCCCAGCCGCGATATCTCCGGCTTGACGTAGCTCCTCCTTCGCCGCTCTGATTTTAGAGCGGGTTTCCTTGGCTGCTACCGTGGCCTTCTCCAGTCCGCCGTCTTCGTTTGGCTTTCCTTTTCAAGAAGCTTATAACGGTCGGCGGCATCTTTCAGTTCAACAACCATCTTGGCTATTTTCTCTTTGCTCTGGCAATGCGCAGCCTGTTCGGCTCTTAGCTCTTCGACCGCCTTTAGGGCGGCCGCATCACTTTTCCTGGCTTGTTCCTTGGCTCGGGCAAGTTCCGCCCGAAGGGTCTCCACGGCGACAGCTCCATCTGCAGTTACAGCATATTACAGATACTAGCGTCATGCTCCTCTTAATATGTGTTGATCATAGGAGAATACATACCCTGTGCCTCATCAAGTCGCTTGTTTACAAGCACGATGTCGGCATCTGCCGCTTCAGTTCGGCAAACTCACCAGTCCGGCTAGCCATCGGACTCTCAGCCGCCTGCACGTGAAAGCAGCACGGTTATTACCTGGGACTATGATCCTCTATTTGCCGTCCTTTTCGACAGCAACCAGAGTCTCAGGGGCTACTATCTGCATAGGGCACACCTAGTGTGTCCGGCACCGTCAAAAAATATATATATTACTTTGCGTACCTCAAAGCCTCTCAGCAGGCCCATGAAAGCTTCATGCAACCCGCTTTCGGCGGATGAAATCTTCTCAACTACCGTACCCATTAACGTACGGTGTGCTTCTGAGATAGCCGCTTGCTCCAAAAGATTCCGCAGTGAGTCTGGTCGCTCACCGGACAGTTCCAGACTCTTTTTGTTGCTCTCCCTAGGAGCCGAATACTCCGGGCTTCGGGTGGCAGAAGGGTTACCCTCTGGCCTTGGCGGATCAGGAGAAATCCTCCTTGACGACACCTCAGGGTCGTCCGCTTCACGAGGCGGGGAGGCACGGGGAGGCGTTTCGCTCTCCATCATCTCCGGAAGAAGATCCCCCGAAGACGAACTCTGTCGAGAAGGGCTACGATCCGAACTACAAGACATACGTCTCGGTTATTGTTATCAGAAAGGACGCAGGGTATATCTACTATAAAGTACTTTTGTTTACTTACAGTTCGGTAGAGGGCTGGTCCCCTTGCGGGTACTGTGCGGTAAGGATGCCCTCCGGGGTAGGGCCCCCTGACAAAGGTTTCTTCCCTCGTTTGAAAACCATTGTTTCCAATTCTTCAGAGGCGGCCCTCTTCCTTCCTTGGGGAGGGGGAATTTCAGATTCTTCTCCCCGGTTATCCTCCTTTGCGGAGGCACTAATTCCCCCGGCTTGGATGAATAATGAGTGAGGCTCGCTTTCGGCTTCTTTATTCCTCCCTTTATCTTCCCCTGATGGCGTCTGATAAGGTGCAAGCTCGAGCATCCTGGCTAGTACGGGATCCGGTGGACCCTCGGGAAGGGGAGCCAAACACCTGATCATCTTCGCCTTTTTTATCCAGTCCTGGTCAAAAAGCGACTTTTCATAATGATGTTGTGGTAAATTAAAAGACCACGTGTTCGGCCGCGGAATTACTTACTTGGGTGTCTGGACGATTGCAGTTCAGACCCGCATACTCGGAGGTGTCCGGACACTTTACTTGTGATCCGAAGAACAATCTGTACATCTCTTCGAGCGTCACGCCGAAGAAGTGCTGAATAGTTCGCGGTCCTTCTGGGTTGAACTCCCACATACGGAGAGGTCGACGTTTGCAAGGCAGGACTCGACGAATTAGCATGACTTGCATTACCTTGACAAGGCTGACATATCTCTCGAGGAGATCTCAGATGCAACTCTGCAATATTGGCACATCATTTACTGACCCCCAGTCCAGCCCCTTGTTGGTCCATGACGCCAGTTGTGGCGGGGGGCTCGAGCGGAAGGCAGGGCGGCTACCCACTTAGTACCCCGGGGAGCTGTGATGTAAAACCACTCCCGTTTCCATAACTTGGATGTCTCCGGGAAGGAACCCTTTGGCCATGGAGCATCAGCGCCTTTGTTTATCATGGCGCCTCCGCACTCTGCGTGTCGCCCCTCAATCATCTTCGGCTTCACATTGAAGGTCTTGAGTCATAAGCCGAAGTGTGGGGTGATGAGGAGGAAGGCTTCACACACGACGATGAATGACGAGATGTGAAGGATGGAATCCGGAGCCAGATCATGGAAATCGAGCCCGTAGTAGAACATGAGCCCTGTGACAAAGGGATCAAGACTAAAGCCTAGCCCTCGGAGGAAGTGGGAAATAAATACGACACTCTCATTGGGTTCGGGAGTGGGGATGACCTGCCCTCGAGTAGGCAGCCTGTGCGAGATTTCGGCGGTCAGATACCTGGCTTCTCTCAGCTTCTTGATGTCCTCCTCCGTGACAGAGGAGGGCATCCACCGACCTTGAAGGTTGGATCCGGACATGATTGAAGGTCCGAAGCGCTTAGCCTGAGCCTTGGGTGTTGGAACTCGAGGTGGGGGAAGGATTCGATTGAGTGCGAGAAGAAAAGGACAGGCCTTGGCCCCTTTATAAAGAGGGTGAATATCAAGCGTCCTCCGCGTGGCCGTTTGGAACTTGCCTAAAATCGAGGAGTCATACCAGCGGTCACGATGGGGTTACCCACACCCGTATTGATGAGAATCCCGTGAAAAAGGGACACGATCTCTGCTTCGACAGGACGTGCCAATAAAACCGTCTCGCAACACGTGCAGTGGTAGGCTCGGAAAAACGGTTCGTCATGACCAGACCACGGCAGTACGTCACGTTATGAAAAGCTGTCAGCAGATTAGATTTGTGGAAATATTATTCTCTCTACGGTGGTATGTGGAATTTGTTTTACAGAACCGGACACTATCTTTGTGTTCAAAAACTTCTGTGGAGTATTCGGAGGAAGAACCCGCCTTGCAATGCCGAAGACAATCTGCGCGCCGGACTCATCGTCATTGAAGCCTGGTTCAGGGGCTACTGAGGGAGTCCTGGATTAGGGGGTCCTCGGACAGCCGGACTATATCCTTTGGCCGGACTGTTGGACTATGAAGATACAAGATTGAAGACTTCGACCCGTGTCCGGATGGGACTCTCCTTGGCGTGGAAGGCAAGCTTGGCAATACGGATATGTAGATCTCCTCCCTTGTAACCGACTCTGTGTAACCCTAGCCCCCTCCGTTGTCTATATAAACCGGAGGGTTTAGTCCGTAGGACAACAACAATCATACCATAGGCTAGCTTCTAGGGTTTAGCCTCTACGATCTCGTGGTAGATCAACTCTTGTAATACTCATATCATCAAGATCAATCAAGCAGGAAGTAGGGTATTACCTCCATCGAGAGGGCCCGAACCTGGGTAAACATCGTGTCCCCCGCCTCCTGTTACCATCCGCCTTAGACGCACAGTTCGGGACCCCCTACCCGAGATCCGCTGGTTTTGACACCGACACCCCTTATCACCGATGATCTTCATTCTCTACATGGAACCACTACACCTATTATTTGAAGCGGCCACGTGGAAGGGTCTCCTTAGGCCATTGGCACGCGTGGGGATGTATCAGCGGGTCTCCATGTTCACAGACGATGTCATGGTGTTCTTCCGGCAGACGAAGCTTGAGGCTAGCACATGTGTGGCGATCCTGGAGCTATTCGGGCAGGCATCTGGATTAGCTGTAAACATGACGAAGAGTGCGGCCATGTCCATTCGGTGCTCTCAAGAGGAATTAACATAGTTTGCGGATTGCTTGGGTGCGCCAATTCCCCATTCCCATGCAAGTATCTCAGTCTACCACTGCCACTACGGAAACAGACAACGGCACAGCTCCAGGGCCTCGTGGATCAGCTCGCGGGTCGTCTACCAAACTGGAAAGCTGCAATGCTCTCAAAAAATGGGCGCTTGATCCTCATCAACTCGGTGCTTTGCGCCATATCTATCCATGCAATGCTCGCTCTAGAGCTACCACCAAAGACTTTGGCGGCCCTAGCAAAATTTTGTGCGGTTTCTTATGGTATGGGAAGAAGGATGCGCAAGGAGGAAACTGCGTGGTGGCCTGGGATCTGGTTTGTCGCCCCAAGTGGGCGGGCGACTTGGGCATCCCCAACCTCACCTGGCTCAACAAACTAGACGGGCTTGGCTTCAGAGGGTGGATGGCTCAAAGCCATGGAAGGAGTTCTCTATCTCTGTTTCAAAGGGTTCAAGGGGACTGTTCAACGCGGCAGCTAGGGCAACAGTAGGAGATGGACAATCAATTTTGTTCTGGGAGGATCGGTGGTTGGGTGGTTTTTTGATTTGTGAAGTGGCCCCGTCGATATACGCAAGGATACCAAGGCGAGTTAGGACGGAAAGATAACTCTACGAGGGGCTTCTGAATTCAACACGGGCCGGGGATGTTGGGCCGGATCTATCGGCACTAGAGCTGAGGCAATTCTTTGAGTTATGGACGAGGGTGGAAGCAACATAACTACACGAAGGAATTCAGGATTCGATCTCATGGGCCTGGAAGAAGAATGGGCTCTTCTCTACGTTCTCTGCATACGCGGCCAAGTTTACAGGCCTTGAGGTGTCACCTACAACAACGTTTACATGGAAGTCTAAAGCTCCGCTGCAATGCCGCTTCTTTTCCTGGCTCGCCATCAAGAATCGCTGCTGGACATCTGATAGACTTGCGTGACGTGGGCTACCTCACCAAGCCTATTGCCCGTTCTATGACCAATGTGAATATACCATTAGCCATCTGCTGATCAGTTGTGTCTTGGCGAAGGAGATATGGCACCGCATTGCTATCGCAAGTGGAAGACCAGAGTTTGAACCGAGGATCAACGAGACCTTGCCCGATTGGTGTGTCAGCAGGAGTTGCGGGGTGAAAACAAGAAGTTCACACGGACACTATGCCTTCTCGGCATGTGGGAAACCTGGAAACACCGGAATGATATTGTCTTCACCGACGCATCTCCGTCCTTAACCCAAGTCATACGAAGGATCGACAACGAGGGCAGGGTATGGGCGACGACGGGGCTGATTAGCAGGGCTCTTGAGGGGTTAGAAGTGGAGGCCTCAGCGCCGGTAGTTCAGGAGTAGTCGGGTATAACACTTGGGGTGGAGATGGCTTCGTTTTGCCAGTGTCTTGTATGACCCTTTGGGAGTCTCTCTCCCATTTCTTCTATATCTCGTGTGTATTCGAGAAAGATAGCAAGGTACATCAAAGACGCAACTCAGACATCATTGCTTCGCCTTGTCCTTCCCCTTGTCATCTATAGAGCAGGAGTACTAGTTGTCGAAGACGGCGTAGGCGTCGTCATTGTAGGGGGGGCGTCGGAGTCGCTGCAGGGCCCGAATGAGGAGGAGAGCCCGACGAGACGTTGGGTGGCACAAGCCTACTCCTTGCGAGGCGGCTGCTTGCTCAGCCACAAGCTGATCCGAAGCCATGAGCGATGCAATCTCATTCTCGCGGGGCGGCGACTGATGGGAAACGTACTAATTTCAAAAAATTTCCTACGCACACGCAAGATCATGGTGATGCATAGCAACGAGAGGGGAGAGTGTTGTCCACGTACCCTCGTAGACCGACAGCGGAAGCGTTATCACAACGCGGTTGATGTAGTCGTACGTCTTCACGATCCGACCGATCAAGTACCGAACGTACGGCACCTCCGAGTTCTACACACGTTCAGCTCGATGACGTCCCTCGAACTCCGATCCAGCCGAGTGTTGAGGGAGAGTTTCGTCAGCACGACGGCGTGGTGACGATGATGATGTTCCACCGACGCAGGGCTTCGCCTAAGCTCCGCAACGGTATTATCAAGGTGTAATTTGGTGGAGGGGGGCACCGCACACGGCTAAGAGATCTCAAGGATCAATTGTTGTGTCGTTGGGGTGCCCCCCTGCCCCCATATATAAAGGAACAAGGAGGAGGCAGCCGGCCAAGGGAGAGGCGCGCCAAAGGGGGGAGTCCTACTCCCACCGGGAGTAGGACTCCTCCTTTCCTTGTGGGAGTAGGAGAAGGGAAGGGGGAAGGAGAAAGAAGGAAGGGGGCGCCCCCCCTCCCTAGTCCAATTCGGACTAGCCCATGGGGAGGGGTGCGGCCACCCTTTGGGGTCTTTCTCTCCTTTCCCGTATGGCCCATTAAGGCCCAATACGAATTCCCGTAACTCTCCGGTACTCCGAAAAATACCCGAATCACTCGGAACCTTTCCGAAGTCCGAATATAGTCATCCAATATATCGATCTTTACGTCTCGACCATTTCGAGACTCCTCGTCATGTCCCCGATCTCATCCGGGACTCCGAACTCCTTCGGTACATCAACATACATAAACTCATAATAAAACTGTCATTGTAACTTTAAGCGTGCGGACCCTTCGGGTTCGAGAACTATGTAGACATGACCGAGACACCTCTCCGGTCAATAACCAATAGCGGGACCTGGATGCCCATATTGGCTCCCACATATTCTACGAAGATCTTTATTGGTCAGACCGCATAACAACATACGTTGTTCCCTTTGTCATCGGTATGTTACTTGCCCGAGATTCGATCGTCGGTATCTCGATACCTAGTTCAATCTCGTTACCGGCAAGTCTCTTTACTCGTTCCGTAATACATCATCCCGTAACTAACTCATTAGTCACAATGTTTGCAAGGCTTATAGTGATGTGCATTACCGAGTGGGCCCAGAGATACCTCTCCGACAATCGGAGTGACAAATCCTAATCTCGAAATACGCCAACCCAACAAGTACCTTTGGAGACACCTGTAGAGCACCTTTATAATCACCCAGTTACGTTGTGACGTTTGGTAGCACACAAAGTGTTCCTCCAGTAAACGGGAGTTGCATAATCTCATAGTCATAGGAACATGTATAAGTCATGAAGAAAGCAATAGCAACATACTAAACGATCGGGTGCTAAGCTAACGTAATGGGTCATGTCAATCACGTCATTCTCCTAATGAGGTGATCTCGTTAATCAAATGACAACTTATGTCTATGGCTAGGAAACATAACCATCTTTGATTAATGAGCTAGTCAAGTAGAGGCATACTAGTGACACTCTGTTTGTCTATATATTCACACATGTATTATGTTTCCGGTTAATACAATTCTAGCATGAATAATAAACATTTATCATGATACAAGGAAATAAATAATACTTTATTATTGCCTCTAGGGCATATTTCCTTCAGTCTCCCACTTGCACTAGAGTCAATAATCTAGTTCACATCGCCATGTGATTTAACATCAATAGTTCACATCACCATGTGATTAACACCCATAGTTCACATCGTCATGTGATCAACACCCAAAGGGTTTACTAGAGTCAGTAATCTAGTTCACATCGCTATGTGATTAACACCCAAAGAGTACTAAGGTGTGATCATGTTTTGCTTGTGAGATAATTTTAGTCAACGGGTCTGTCACATTCAGATCCGTAAGTATTTTGCAAATTTCTATGTCTACAATGCTCTGTACGGAGCTACTCTAGCTAATTGCTCCCACTTTCAATATGTATCTAGACCGAGACTTAGAGTCATCTAGATTTAGTGTCAAAACTTGCATCGACGTAACCCTTTACGATGAACCTTTTGTCACTACCATAATCGAGAAACATATCCTTATTCCACTAAGAATAATTTTGACCGCTGTCCAGTGATCTACTCCTAGATCACTATTGTACTCCCTTGCCAAAATCAGTGTAGGGTATACAATAGATCTGGTACACAGCATGGCATACTTTATAGAACCTATGGCCAAGGCATAGGGAATGACTTTCATTCTCTTTCTATCTTCTGCCGTGGTCGGGCTTTGAGTCTTACTCAATTTCACACCTTGTAACACAGGCAAGAACTCTTTCTTTGACTGTTCTATTTTGAACTACTTCAAAATCTTGTTAAGGTATGTACTCATTGAAAAAACTTATCAAGTGTTTTGATCTATCTCTATAGATCTTGATGCTCAATATGTAAGCAGCTTCACCGAGGTCTATCTTTGAAAAACTTCTTTCAAACACTCCTTTATGCTTTGCAGAATAAATCTACATTATTTCTGATCAACAATATGTCCTTCACATATACTTATCAGAAATGCTGTAGTGCTCCCACTCACTTTCTTGTAAATACAGGCTTCACCGCAAGTCTCTATAACACTATATTCTTTGATAAACTTATCAAAGTATATATTCCAACTCCGAGATGCTTGCACCAGTCCATAGATGGATCGGTGGAGCTTGCATATTTTGTTAGCACCTTTAGGATTGACAAAACCTCCTGGTTGCATCATATACAACTCTTCTTTAATAAATCCATTAAGGAATGCAGTTTTGTTTATCCCTTTGCCATATTTCATAAAATGCGGCAATTGCTAACATGATTCGGACAGACTTAAGCATAGATACGAGTGAGAAACTCTCATCGTAGTCAACATCTTGAACTTGTCGAAAACCTTTTGCGACAATTCTAGCTTTGTAGATAGTTACACTACTATCAGCGTCCGTCTTCCTCTTGAAGATCCATTTAATCTCAATGGCTCGCCGATCATTGGGCAAGTCAATCAAAGTCCATACTTTGTTCTCATATATGGATCTTATCTCAGATTTCATGGCCTCAAGCCATTTTGCGGAATCTGGGCTCACCATCACTTCTTCATAGTTCGTAGGTTCGTCATGGTCTAGTAACATAACCTCCAGAACAGGATTACCGTACCACTCTGGTGCGGATCATACTCTGCTTTACCTACAAGGTTTGGTAGTAACTTGATCTGAAGTTACATGATCATCATCATTAACTTCCTCACTAATTGGTGTAGAAGTCACAGGAACAGATTCCTGTGATGAACTACTTTCCAATAAAGGAGCAGGTACATTTACCTCATCAAGTTTTACTTTCCTCCCACTCACTTCTTTCGAGAGAAACTCCTTCTCTAGAAAGGATCCATACTAAGCAACGAATGTCTTGCCTTCGGATCTGTGATAGAAGGTGTACCCAACTGTCTCCTTTGGGTATCCTATGAAGACACATTTCTCCGATTTGGGTTTGAGCTTATCAGGATGAAAATTTTTCACATAAGCATCGCAACCCCAAACTTTAAGAAACGACAACTTTGGTTTCTTGCCAAACCACAGTTCATAAGGTGTCGTCTCAACGGATTTTGATGGTGCCCTATTTAACGTGAATGCAGCTGTCTCTAATGCATAACCCCAAAAACGATAGTGGTAGATCGGTAAGAGACATCATATATCGCACCATATCTAATAAAGTACGGTTATGACGTTCGGACACACCATTATGCTGTGGTGTTCCAGGTGGCGTGAGTAGTGAAACTATTTCACATTGTTTTAACTGAAGGCCAAACTCGTAACTCAAATACTCTTTTCCACGATCATATCGTAGAAACTTTATTTTCTTGTTACGATGATTTTCCGCTTCACTCTGAAATTATATGAACTTTTCAAATGTTTCAGACTCTTGTTTCATTAAGTAGATATACCCATATCTGCTCAAATCATCTGTGAAGGTCAGAAAATAATGATACCTGCTACGAGCCTCAATATTCATCGGACCACATACATCTGTATGTATGATTTCCAACAAATCTGTTGCTCTCTCCATAGTTCCAGAGAACGGCGTTTCAGTCATCTTGCCCATGAGGCACGGTTCGCAAGCATCAAGTGATTCATAATCAAGTGATTCCAAAATCCCATCAGTATGGAGTTTCTTCATGCGCTTTACACCAATATGACCTAAACGGCAGTGCCACGAATAGGTTGCACTATCATTATTAACTTTGCATCTTTTGGCTTCAATATTATGATTATGTGTATCACTACGATCGAGATCCAACAAACCATTTTCGTTGGTGTGTATGACCATAGAAGGGTTTTATTCATGTAAACAGAACAACAATTGTTCTCTAACTTAAATGAATAACCGTATTGCAATAAACATGATCAAATCATATTCATGCTCAACGCAAACACCAAATAACACTTATTTAGTTTCAACACTAATCCCGAAAGTATAGGGAGTGTGCGATGATGATCATATCAATCTTGGAACTACTTCCAACACACATCGTCACCTCGCCTTTTACTAGTCTCTGTTTATTCTGCTACTCCCGTTTTCGAGTTACTACTCTTTAGCAACTGAACCAGTATCAAATACTGAGGGGTTGCTATAAACACTAGTAAGTACACATCAATAACATGTATATCCAATATACCTTTGTTCACTTTGCCATCTTTCTTATCCACCAAATACTTGGGGTAGTTCCGCTTCCAGTGACCAGTCCCTTTGCAGTAGAAGCACTTAGTCTCAAGCTTAGGTACAGACTTGGGCTTCTTCACTTGAGTAGCAACTTGCTTGCCGTTCTTTTTGAAGTTCCCCTTCTATCCCTTTGCCCTTTTCTTGAAACTAGTGGTCTCGTCAACCATCAACACTTGAAGTGGTCTTGTCAACCATCAACACTTGATGTTTTTCTTGATTTCTACCTTCGTCGATTTCAGCATCACGAAGAGCTCGGGAATTACTTTCGTCATCCCTTGCATACTATAGTTCATCACGAAGTTCTACTAACTTGGTGATGGTGACTAGAGAATTCTGTCAATCACTATTTTATCTGGAAGATTAACTCCCACTTGATTCAAGCGATTGTAGTACCCAAACAATCTGAGCACATGCTCACTAGTTGAGCGATTCTCCTCCATCTTTTAGCTATAGAACTTGTTGGAGACTTCATATCTCTCAACTCGGGTATTTGCTTGAAATATTAACTTCAACTCCTGGAACATCTTATATGGTCCATGACGTTCAAAACGTCTTTGAAGTCCCGATTCTAAGCCGTTAAGCATGGTGCACTAAACTATCAAGTAGTCATCATACTGAGCTAGCCAAACGTTCATAACGTCTGCATCTGCTCCTGCAATAAGTCTGTCACCTAGCGGTGCATCAAGGACATAATTTTTCTATGCAGCAATGAGGATAATCCTCAGATCACGGATCCAATCCGCATCATTGCTACTAACATCTTTCAACATAATTTTTCTCTAGGAATATATCAAAAATAAACAGGGAAGCAACAACGCGAGCTATTGATCTACAACATAATTTGCAAAATACTATCAGGACTAAGTTCATGATAAATTTAAGTTCAATTAATCATATTACTTAAGAACTCCCACTTAGATAGACATCTCTCTAATCATCTAAGTGATTACGTGATCCAAAGCAACTAAACCATGTCCGATTAACACGTGAGATGGAGTAGTTTCAATGGTGAACATCACTACGTTGATCATATCTACTATATGATTCACGCTCGACCTTTCGGTCTCTGTGTTCCGAGGCCATATCTGTATATGCTAGGCTCGTCAAGTTTAACCTGAGTATTCCGCGTGTGCAACTGTTTTGCACCCGTTGTATTTGAACGTAGAGCCTATCACACCCGATTAACACGTGGTGTCTCAGCACGAAGAACTTTTACAACGGTGCATACTCAGGGAGAACACTTTTATCTTGAAATTTTAGTGAGAGATCATCTTATAATGCTACCGTCAATCAAAGCAAGATAAGATGCATAAAGGATTAACATCACATGCAATCAATATAAGTGATATGATATGGCCATCATCATCTTGTGCTTGTGATCTCCATCTCCGAAGCACCGTGCTTGTGATCTCCATCTCCGAAGCACCGTCATGATCACCATCGTCACCGGCGCGACACCTTGATCTCCATCGTAGCATCGTTGTCGTCTCGCCAACTTATTGCTTTTACGACTATCGCTACCGCTTAGTGATAAAGTAAAACTATTACATGGCGATTGCATCTCATACAATAAAGCGACAACCATATGGCTCCTGCCAGTTGCCGATAACTCGGTTACAAAACATGATCACAACACATTATATCACATCATGTCTTGACCATATCACATCACAACATGCCCTGCAAAAACAAGTTAGACGTCCTCTACTGTGTTGTTGCAAGTTTTACGTGGCTGCTACGGGCTTAGCAAGAACCGTTCTTACCTACGCATCAAAACCACAACGATAGTTTGTCAAGTTGGTGCTGTTTTAACCTTCGCAAGGACCGGGCGTAGCCACACTCGGTTCAACTAAAGTGAGAGAGACAGACACCCGCCAGTCACCTTTAAGCAACGAGTGCTCCGAACGGTGAAACCAGTCTCGCGTAAGCGTACGCGTAATGTCGGTCCGGGCCGCTTCATCTCACAATACCGCTGAACCAAAGTATGACATGCTGGTAAGCAGTATGACTTATATCGCCCACAACTCACTTGTGTTCTACTCGTGCATAGCATCAACGCATAAAACCAGGCTCGGATGCCACTGATGGGAAACGTAGTAATTTCAAAAAAATTCCTACGCACACGCAAGATCATGGTGATGCATAGCAACGAGAGGGGAGAGTGTTGTCCACGTACCCTCGTAGACCGACAGCGGAAGCGTTATCACAACGCGGTTGATGTAGTCGTACGTCTTCACGATCCGACCGATCAAGTACCGAACGTACGGCACCTCCGAGTTCTACACACGTTCAGCTCGATGACGTCCCTCGAACTCCGATCCAGCCGAGTGTTGAGGGAGAGTTTCGTCAGCACGACGGCGTGGTGACGATGATGATGTTCCACCGACGCAGGGCTTCGCCTAAGCTCCGCAACGGTATTATCAAGGTGTAATTTGGTGGAGGGGGGCACCGCACACGGCTAAGAGATCTCAAGGATCAATTGTTGTGTCGTTGGGGTGCCCCCCTGCCCCCGTATATAAAGGAGCAAGGAGGAGGCAGCCGGCCAAGGGAGAGGCGCGCCAAAGGGGGGAGTCCTACTCCCACCGGGAGTAGGACTCCTCCTTTCCTTGTGGGAGTAGGAGAAGGGAAGGGGGAAGGAGAAAGAAGGAAGGGGGCGCCCCCCCTCCCTAGTCCAATTCGGACTAGCCCATGGGGAGGGGTGCGGCCACCCTTTGGGGTCTTCCTCTCCTTTCCCGTATGGCCCATTAAGGCCCAATACGAATTCCCGTAACTCTCCGGTACTCCGAAAAATACCCGAATCACTCGGAACCTTTCCGAAGTCCGAATATAGTCATCCAATATATCGATCTTTACGTCTCGACCATTTCGAGACTCCTCGTCATGTCCCCGATCTCATCCGGGACTCCGAACTCCTTCGGTACATCAACATACATAAACTCATAATAAAACTGTCATCGTAACTTTAAGCGTGCGGACCCTTCGGGTTCGAGAACTATGTAGACATGACCGAGACACCTCTCCGGTCAATAACCAATAGCGGGACCTGGATGCCCATATTGGCTCCCACATATTCTACGAAGATCTTTATCGGTCAGACCGCATAACAACATACGTTGTTCTCTTTGTCATCGGTATGTTACTTGCCCGAGATTCGATCGTCGGTATCTCGATACCTAGTTCAATCTCGTTACCGGCAAGTCTATTTACTCGTTCCGTAATACATCATCCCGTAACTAACTCATTAGTCACAATGCTTTCAAGGCTTATAGTGATGTGCATTACCGAGTGGGCCCAGAGATACCTCTCCGACAATCGGAGTGACAAATCCTAATCTCGAAATACTCCAACCCAACAAGTACCTTTGGAGACACCTGTAGAGCACCTTTATAATCACCCAGTTACGTTGTGACGTTTGGTAGCACACAAAGTGTTCCTCCGGTAAACGGGAGTTGCATAATCTCATAGTCATAGGAACATGTATAAGTCATGAAGAAAGCAATAGCAACATACTAAACGATCGGGTGCTAAGCTAACGTAATGGGTCATGTCAATCACGTCATTCTCCTAATGAGGTGATCTCGTTAATCAAATGACAACTTATGTCTATGGCTAGGAAACATAACCATCTTTGATTAATGAGCTAGTCAAGTAGACGCATACTAGTGACACTCTGTTTGTCTATATATTCACACATGTATTATGTTTCCGGTTAATACAATTCTAGCATGAATAATAAACATTTATCATGATACAAGGAAATAAATAATACTTTATTATTGCCTCTAGGGCATATTTCCTTCAGCGACGGGCATCCATCTCCGTGGTGGTCAACAATCGGCTCACTACTGATAATCGCGGCATGTCTTGTGGTATGACATCCTTGAGATCTTTTAGCAAAATGCAATCAGTTACTTTTTTCATGATTACGCAGATTGCATATCTTTCCTTAGATACTTTACACTGATAGAAGGGTAGGGGCGTGAACCATGACCTGCACAGATAGCACTTCCTCCCACAAGTTAGCAGAATCAGTCCTATTTTCCTATTTTCCTATTATGTTATTCAAATTTAGTTACACTTTGGGAAAAATTTGAAGTTGATAATGAGCAAGTGGACGGAGCCTGAACAAATTCAGCTTTGTGACTAAAAGTTACCATCAGCAATAATCATTATGATCATTTAGCACTAAAAAAACTTGCACCGGATATCGTTTCTAGGCAGAGACTTGAGTTGCCTACTTAGTCGCCCTGCTTCAGGGCTGCCCGCTTCCATACTGGCTTCGATACGATTGCTTGTCCTGTTTTCGCGCAAAAGCTACTCCCTCCGCTCCTAAATATAAGTCTTTGTAGAGATTCTATTAGGTGGATTACATACGAAGCAAAATGGATGAATCTACACTTAAAATGCATCTATATACATCCGTATGTGGTTCATAGTGAGATATCTACAAAGACTTATATTTAGGAACGGAGGGAGTACATATTAGCAGACTGGAAGGCCAAATGGATGGCTATAAAATTTGACACCATTTATGTTTCAACTGACCACAAAACCAACTTTCTTTCTTGTTTAAACTGAACACTAACCAAGACAGAGGTCAGTGCTCTCAGTGCGCAGTTGCTACTGCCTACTGGCTGGAATGCAACCACAAACCTAGTTGCCATCTGTTTAGTCAATTAACAGCCAATGGATCCAAGTCTACACAATTCATAATAATAAGATGTAAGGCAGAACCATAGAAATAACACGATCTGATTTCTCTGAAAAATCGAACACTCCCATGGAAAAAGGAAGAAGAGTATGTTCAAGCTAGCGTTACTACATGGAGGGAGTATAATTAGAGAGATGGGACGAGTGTATGGTCCAGTTCGATATCTAAAACAGGGTAAAGCCATATAATTAACCTATATTAACCACAATATACAGGTCCAATTTGACATCCAAAACAACAGGGGAAAGCCATCATAATTCAAGCTAGCAAGTGCATCATGTATATATATATATATATATATATATATATATATATATATATCTAATTTAAGGATAGGATACGCAAATTGCAAAAGAAGCTACCTTCCACATTCTCGGTGACAAACTTGTTCTCGCGGTAATCTTCAGTGTCTGGGTCATCTAAATCACCGATACAGGACTGGCTGCACGGAAGCTCCTCGCTTCTTGAGTCTGCAAAACAGTTTCCTGGAAGCAAAATTTTCTGGGAAGATGGGGGCTGCGATTCGATCCACTTCATGGTTTCCTTGAACACTTGGAACCGCATAGCCTTCTCTTTCTCGTTTCGGTATGTCTTGTTGAACCGCTTCATCCAATTCTCAAACCTCTCTTGCATCTCCTCCTCTTTATATATATAGATGTCCTGCTCTTTCTTGCGAGTAGCTGCACAAGAAGACAGTATGTATGCATGAGGTGGTGGTTCCTGACATGAAACCCCGGAGCTAACGAATATGAGGAATCTACCTGGCTCATCATCATTTGGGCCTTTCCTGAAATACTGAACTGCCAAGGCTCCAGCACCAGCAAACGCAGCAGCGGCCGCGGCCACACCAGCAGCACCACGAAGGCCATCGCCGATGGGGAGATTCTTCTGTATAGATCGGGATGAGAAACATGAGAGGGAGCCTGGAGTTGCAGATTTGAGTGAAACAACGGGGGGAGAGGGGGACTCACCAAGGAGTGGAAAGAGCGTGCAGGAGCCGTCCTTGGGATCACCCGCGGCGAAAACCTCCGTGTGAGGAGGAAACCGACGGCCCGCCGGAGGAACATGATTGCCTCTTCCTTCGCCTTATCCTCCATTTCTTTTTCGCTCGCTCGCCGCCTCCGCCGCCTCGATTCAACTCTAGGGTTTCGCTACCGATGTGCACGGGAGACTGTTTATAGTGCATGCATGCCACCGAGCAGTAGCATCACCATGCAACGCAATGCCATTGTGTTGACTAAGGACATCTCCAGTACCAACCCGCAAATTTGCTCCGGTGTCCATCCGCGCGTATAGGACGATCACTCTATAAACACGGATGTTGAAGACCGCCATGATGTCCGCATATATTTCAACCACTTGAACTAAAGGACGGAAGTCATGCAAGCACAACGGATTCATATAAATTGAACGAAATTCATTGCATTTTGGATAATTTTTAACTAAAAACTTTATCGGACTAAGGTAAAACTAGTCTGCCGCCGGCGCCAGCGGATATCCATTCCCACGACACGGATACCCTTGACTAATTTACGGCCGGCCACGGCGGATCTCCATTGTCTTCCCCATGTCTGGTAGCCCGCTCATCGGACTGCCATGAACCCCAGAGGTATATGCTTCGGCTCAAAGGGTGTCTCACTTCCCATGTTCGGCAGTGCCGCTCATCAGAGTGGAACCGGCAGGATGTGCTTCAACAGGAGGGGAAGGGGACGACGGTGGCCTACGACCGGGAAAGACACCGCCTGTGTACATCGGCGTCACCTCGGTGGTGGCTTTCATGGGACCCCAAGCGGCGGCAGCCTCCCATATTCTACTTCTCCACGATGATGGCGGCAGGCGCGGACGTGCTGGCCACCGTTTCGTCGATCTCCATGAAGCCGACTTCTTTCTCCGCCGGCAGGGCGTGCTTACGCGAACGTTGATGGCGGATGGCGCGGTCGGATGCATGGGAGGAGCGGTTCGACATGGCATCGTCCACGGCAGCCATGATGCCCATGCCGTCGTGCTCCCCCGTGTGCCAGCCTGGAGCAACTCGCCACTCCTCGGCGAGCAGGCTTGGAGCGGCGAGTTGCCGCACGACGTGCCGGCTTGGGCTTCTGCCTCCACGAACTGGCCTGCAGTGGCCTGGAACATCGAGGGTGGTTGGAGCAGAGAGTTGCATGGCTCGTATCCGGCTGGCTCAACAGGCCACCCAGCCGGCTTTTTATGCTGGAGAACTCATCTTCTTGCTCGCCGAATGCCATGGAGATTTTGGAGAAAATGGTGCGAGAAGGAGATGGGAGCGGAGTGTGGTGTGATTTTTGCCAGGGGTCTGGCACCGTTTAAATAGCGGGCGGGCGGCTAGAGCCAACCGGCGTTGTGTTTAGTGATGGGAGGCTCGCGAGCGGACGTGTAGCCGGAGTAGGTTTCTCGGCACACACACGGGATTAATGGAGGAAGGCGGGCAGTCTGTAGCCATTTGAATGCGCCGAGGAGGCTTGTCCAGCCGGGAGTGCAGCAGGCGGCGCTCTCTCGGTGGGCGCGCCGCTTCAATGCATGTAGTGGGAGGTCGCGTCTATTCTGCGCCGGTGCCAATGCAAAGAGGTCGCTGTTCAAGGGCATGAATGGGGCAGCTGGCGCCGGACGGAAACACACACGGGCGCACATTGGGTTTTTGTGGGCCTGGGCAGTCAGATGCAAGTGTGGCACCGGTCCAGGCGTCTGTAAAGCTCCCTCACTTTGTCTCTAGTTGCAGAAAAAAATTGTGTTCGCGCCTCCGAACGGACCGATACAGACCTCCGTTGGATGGCACAACACGTCTGAACCGCGCAGTCCAGATTGTTGCCGCCTTGCGGACGGCTTGGGGTCCGCATTGAAGATGCCCTAATAAAACTAGTATAATTTTTTTCATATGTCTGAGCTAGATTAAACAACCATTCTCATTCACCAGCGAGAGGCAGTAACCCTAACTTTTTTATTTTGAAGGAGGAGGGTGGACGAACATAACCTTTAAGGTAAACTTTATTACATGCTGCAATCTGAACTATTTTGACTCACAGCTCTTACAGGCTTTGCAGCATTACTTAGGAGTACAAAATTTAAACTAGCTTTATCCCCGAATGCAAGTACGGCAGGGAGCCGGCGAGCGCGACATACATGGACGCGGTGGCAGCGACCGCGGTCACCAGCACAATGAACAGGATGTATGGCCTCTTGCTCCAGCGCCCCATTATCCCGAGCGCGAACGGGTAGAGCAGCAGCAGCATCCACACGTTGAAGACGAGCCCGCTCGCCGCCCCCGCGACCTGCGCGGCCGACCACCGCCCAACGATCGCCTTGCCCGCCGCCGCGCCGATGGCGGCCACGTTCACGGCCATCACCACCACAGTGGGCACCAGCAACGGCACCCACTGCACGTCGTAGAGCTCCGCGAGCCTCTCCCTCGCGCCGCCTGTGAGCTTCTTGGCCGTGAGCTTGAAGGACACCCCCTTGATGCCGAGGGACCTGAGGAGGATGTGCAGCATGGCCATCGGGTACACGCCGGTGGTGCCGATGATGTAGAACTGCTCGTTGCGGACCCAGTCGAGCAGCGTGAGGCCGGCCCACCTGATCTCCACCATGCCGATGAGCTCCACCGTGGCGATGATGACGACGACGAAGAGCGCGAACGTCTGGAACGGCCTCTGGATGTAGAACTCCCCCTGGAAGAGCCACATCACCGGGTACAAGTAGTACATGCAGATGAAGAAGGTGGAGACCGGGTAGGTGGTCATGTTGATGTAGGCGACGCGCTGCATGGGGTGGAGGCGGCGGCCGGCCAGGAGCGGGCAGAAGCGGGAGAAGAACATCTCGAGGGATCCCCCCGACCAGCGCAGGATCTGGTAGAGCCGCTCCGTGAGGTTGATGGGCGCCGTGCCGCGGAACGCGTCGGGCTCCATGGCGCAGTACGTGGAGCGCCACCCCGTCCGGTGCAGCCGGAAGCCGGTCACCACGTCCTCCGTCGCGATGTTGTACACCCACCCGACGTCGTTGCCCCACTCGGTGCCGTCCTCGTAGGCGCACGTCATGGCGTCGGCGAGCTCCGCCTCGCCGACGGTCGCTGGTGAAGGGACGGACCGCTCTTGGTTGGCGGCCGCCGGCATCGAGTTGATGAAGGACGTGGATTTGCCGAACATGTTGGGCCTGTAGCGCGAGGCCTTGGCCTCCTTGGCGTCGTCGGGGCGCCACCGGGGAGGGTCGGCGCTGTAGAGCGCGACGCGGCGGAACATGCAGCCGGTGCCGACGAAGGAGGGCCCCTGGATGCCGTTGAGGCCGAGCAGGGTGGCGTCGAAGAACATGCGGTTGTGGTTGCAGTAGCGGTCGGTGGGGTCGACGTCGTCGAAGCGCTGCGGGAACTGGACGAAGGCGGTGTCGGCGCCGTCGCGCGGGTCGAGCATGAAGCAGATGGCGGCGCGGAAGGCCTGCGAGTTGTTGACGTAGTGGTCGCCGTCGAAGTTGATGATGAAAGGCGCGTTGGAGAGCAGCGCGGAGACGCGCAGCTGCACGTTCATGGCGCCCGCCTTCTTCTGGTGGTCGTAGCCCGGCCGCTTCTCCCGGGCGATGTAGACCAGCATCGGGAGGCGCGCGTCCACGGCGCTGAAGTCCAGGGGGTGGTCGGAGCTCGCCGCCATGCCCAGCTCAGGATCCTTGCTCGGTTGATCCAGCATAACCTTGAACCATCGTCATCACATGTTAGCAACAGTTTTATTATATTAAATCGCATGGGAAGAAAGAAATCTGGTTTATTTTATTTGTACCTGAAGAATTGCAGGGTGGTGTCCTTTCCTGTGGCCCTTTGCCGGCTTGATCCATGTCCCCTGCCATTGCGTGGACCCATCAGCCATCCAGGTAGCATTTGCACACTCCTCTTTGTCTTTCCCGTTGGCACGGTTGCACGCCTCCGACCGCTGCTCGATGGCAGCAGAAAGCCCGTCCAGCCTCGCCTTGAACTCCTCGTACGCCGCACGCATCCTCCGATGGTCGTCAAGGAACTCCTTGGGCGCGCTGCCCGCATACTCCCCGCGCATCTTGGCCCAGAAGTAGCTCTCCGGGGCCCGGGGCTCGACGCAGTGCTTCCGGCAGAACGGCACCCACGACGCGGCGAACTCCGCCGCCAGCTGCAGGCCCTCGTAGTGCACCAGCGACCCGCCGTCGTCGGAGAAGTAGGTGGCGTACTTCTCGACCGGGTAGTCGGTGGCCAGGATGGAGAGGATGGAGTTCATGGTGTAGAGCATTGGCTCGTCCACCGGGTCGACCGTGTTGATGAACACGTCCAGGAGGGGGAGGTCGGAGCCGCCGTCGGGCTGGTCGAGATGGTCTCTGAGGACGGAGATGCTCGGGACGCATTTTCTGGGCCTGAGCTTGGTGATCTGGTTGAGCAGCCAGGTCACTCCGAACCAGAGGTCGCCCACGACCGAGATCCACCACAGCCACATCGCGTCCGAGTCCCGGTGCCTCATGCGCCATGTGAAGAATAGAATAACCACTATAACTCTGACCAGAGTCAATAACCTGCAGTGCAGTTACGTTGGAGAAGTTAAATGATGTACTGATGAGAATAGGTTAGTCTTGGACTCTTGGTAGAAGTAGAACGACAAGGTTAGAATCTCTAACTAGAATAGAACAAAGTTTGCCAAGTTGCATGGGTAGTTATATGATATACTGTAATAATTGTAGTTGAGCTCACGTGGTCTTGGATTAAAATACTACACTTACTATTTTTTTTAAAAGATCCAGCAAATTGCTGGCTTGATTCAGATTTAGCAGAAAGCAGCGGAAGAACAACATGGTGAAGATCCGAAGATCAAAAAGAGAAAAAAAAAACTGCGGCCCTAAAAGCTGCAGAGAGCTACACCCACCACAAACAACATGACTACATAACCGAAGCACCTGTCCTAAGCTAAGCATCACCACCGCGTCTCGAACAACGCCGATCACCTTCGAAGACAGCAGCAGCTCCCACTACAACTTCCCTCAACAACGCACCATCCATCCAGGAAGCAGGGGGTAGATGGCGGGACTTGGTCGATCCCAGGAAGAGCTTCATCTTGGACTCATCGAAGATGTCGTACATTGCGCCTGGAGCTTCACCTTGAATAGCGGCGAGCACCGGAGGAGCGCCGCAAAGAGCTTTCAGGAAGTGTCTTCAAACGTGATGCTCCCAACAGAAGAACGACGTCAAACACGCCGCCATCACGCCGATCCAACACCGGACCTAGGATTTCGCCCGGTGACAAACCACCATCCGAGCACGAGAAAGATGCCAACACACCTCAGGTGACGCCTTCAAGGAGGAAAATGACACCCACAGGCGCCATCGCCACCGGCCTCTGGTCGTGCAGGACTTTCGTCTGTATCGCCGCACACCTTCGCTCGTGCCCACAGAAGCTCGTCCATGCAGTCTCGCACCGCCACCGCCGCAGAACCTAGTCGTAGAAGCCATGGAGTCGTGGTCCACCCCGCCCACGGCGAGCCTACAGTGACCAGATCAGTCCCTGCATCCCGCATCTATCACGGCCGGAGCCGCCTGCTCCAGCATCATAGGACCAGCGCGCAGGGCCGGCGCGCGTCAAACACACCACGGATCTGGCCAGGTTCGACCAGATCCGGCCGCTACACGCCGGAGGGGCGCCGCCCCGCCAGCCCGCGCCGAATCCGAGGCACCTCCACGTGCCCTCGCCTGGGAGCCACCGCGCCAGGCCGCGCCCGCGCGCGCCCTCGCCTGGCCGCCACCGGGCCAGGCCACGCACCACGCCCGCTCGCCCCTGGACGCGCACCCTCGCCGGCGCCAGATCCGCTCGCCGCCTCCATGGCAGGCCGCGCCACGCCCTCACCGGCGCCAGATCCGCCCTCACCTGGCCGCCCCCACGCCAGATCCACTCGCCAGCACGCCGTACCTGGCCATGCGCGCCACCACGGGAGCCGGACGTCCCGCGCCGCCCGCGCCTCGTGGGGAGGGAAGGACCCCGCCGCCGCCGACGCACGCACGGGCTTTGCCCAGCGCCGTCCCTTGGCGGCGGCGAGGAAGGGGAGGCGAAGGTGTGGGAGGCGGTGGCGACGGGCTAGGGTTTCGCCCGGCCGCTCGCGGGAGCGGTGCGAGCAAAAGTCGCGTCTCGGGGCTTTCACACTTACTATTTTGAGCACTGGCTAAAAATTAAGATCCTACGAATGCATACGCAAAGCGAATATTTGCACAGTATAGATTTCTGCCTTGAATGTTTTTAAAATTTCTTGGCCGGATCAGGATCTTAGCGTTGAGATCCGCAATCTCAGCGGTTAGACATTTCGCCGCATGCTAACAAAGCATATTTGGAGCGTCAAATTCTAAACATATAAAACTGAAATAAGCGAATTTCGCCTATCAGTATGGAACCAACTAGAATAGAGTTGCCAGGTTGCATGTGCAATTATATGATAATTGGTGCTGAGCTCACGTGCTTTTGGATTAAAATACTTACTTACTATTTTTAGCACCGGCTACCAAATAAGATCCTACATTACATGTGCAAAGCGAATATTTGTACTGTACATATTCTAGATTTTTGCCTTCAACTTTTGTAGCTCTTTTTGACCAGATCAGGATCTGAGCCTTGATATTCGAAAAAAAAGGATCCGAGCGTTGAGACATTCCGCCACATTCTAACTAAACTTATTTGGAGCGACAAAATATAAACATAAAACTAAAATAAGTGAATATCGCCTATCATTATGGAATTAACTAGCCCGCCCTCAGCGAACTAGCTTACTTTTAGCACTATTCTAGACATAAAGCTAGTCTACTTTTATGGTGTTCCCGTCGGATCCGGCCACACGTCACAAAGGTCAGCGTCCCCTATAGCTTGGGCGTGTGCTGGGCGTCGGTGCATTTCCTTTTGCTTCTCTTTGTTGGACTAGGCACGCCCGTGCTTCACAGTAATGCTCCGTCAGTGTGCGTCAAAGTTCACAGTAATATTCTAGACATAAGCAATGCAGAACTATTTGGATCGTTTGCAGCTTTTGCCTACTTTGACGCTGTCCTCTCAGTGCACTTTGGGTGCGTCGAGATCACAGCACGTTCTGTTTCTTAATATTGTACTTGCTGCTTTGGAAGCAATTAACTAATACTCCGTCAGTGTGCGTCAAAATTCAGGCTAGCATCGTGCTCGTTCTACATTTAGATTCAGGTATCATCTGGTTTCGTTTATATAGAATGGAGCCGGGGTGGGGCCCCTTCTGATCGAGAAAAACATTTAGGTTCAGGCAAACATGTTTAATCTGTCATGAAGCACTACATACAGCAAGTAGCACATTGTTTAGGTTTAGACTGCTTATGAAACGTAAGGGTTCGATCAAATAGAATTCTGTCCTTCGGGAACATAAATCTATGGCGCAAAACAAGGAGGAAGAAGGAACTGAACTGAGATGATGCTCCCACCTGTAAAGGTTGATGAGGGGGCCCTTGACCCTGAACGTGCGGTACAGCAGCGGTGCCCGGCCGTCCTCGCCGGCGCCGCTCTTCTGCGACGCCAAGATCTCTCTCTCGTCGGCGGGTACCCAGTACTTGTCTTTGGCGCCGACGACGACGTCGGCGGCCAGCAATGGGTCGGCTAGACGACCCCCGCCGACGGCAGCCGGAGAAGGCATGCCACCTTGGTTCACCTACCAAGTAGCAGAGCCGGCTCCTGCACCCTGAGTGAGTGAGAGAGTGATCTGCGGGAGCAAGCAGCCAAGCACTGAACTGACTAACACGGGGTGGTTAGCCAGCCACAGCACGAGACACGACGCTGGAGACGCTTAACCACGCCCCGTTATATAGTGAGAGAGAGAGGCGCGGTGGGGGATCGGACACGGGACGTGCATCCCCATGCCCGGAAACATGATGCCGAGGCACGAGGGCGTGGCCACTGGCTACTCGATTCGACAAAATGCCACTGGCTGGCTACTTGACTGGACGAGTGCATCGAGATCCGCGTGCCTCACGTGACGCTCACCGCTGGACGTCCAGTGCAACTACAGCTGCGACAAGGCAACTTGCCGGGCATAAAAACGTGCGCTGCCTTTACGTCCGTCCGTTCGTTTACTGGGAAAGTACAGGTGGAACACTGTTCGCACATGAAATTTTGCCTCCGTTTGGTACAGCAACTCCAACGCGCCGACCCGTGGTCATGCTGGCACACTTGCGGGCATAAAAAAAGACGGCGCTCTTCGCCATAGATCACTCGTCATCGAACTTGAGCATGCCGGCCTGTATCTTCTCGAACCAATGCCTTTTTCTCGAGGACACCTTGCTCAAGTCCACCTTCATGATCTCCACCCCCGTCATCATGCAAGCGAGCACCACTTCTTTTGCCTTGGTCTTTGCATTGGTGACCTCGATCTCAAGCATCTTCCTTTTGCTTCTCCGCCTACATCTCGAGCTTCTTCGCTTGCTTCTCCGCATCGAGCTCAAGCCTCCTTCTTTGGATCTTCATGAAGACATTAACTTGCTCTTCATTGTCTTGCTAGCGCTTCTCCTCCTTTGTGTCCTTCTTGGTCATCATGCCTTCCAAAGTGGCATGCAAGGCAATCGACGCTGCATCACGCTTGTCCTCTTTCTTGGAGTTAGTCTTCCCTGCCGGACGTGGCTTCTCGCCCTCACCAAGATCCTCGACGGCTTCCTCCCCTCTGCACGCCTTGATGGCGGCATATTGCGCCTCGAACTTCTCGTCCCTGTTGATGACCATCCAACAATGGGTGAGGTTGAAGGACTTGCCGTCATGTTGGGCCTTGAATGCCTCCAAAGCTTGGAATGCCTACAAATGAAATAGTATGCAAGCATATGGGCAAATGGAAATGCAAGATATTGGCAAATGGACATGCAAGCACAATGGACATGCAATCATAAAACAAGAGGCTTTTTCTCACACATGATTGATTGTTGAGATGTTTATTTTCCTATGCATCGTTACATGTTAAGTTGCCATTCTTGCATGTTATGAATTTAAGAGAAATATGGATAATGATGATCAATTATTTGAAAAATTATATATGATTAGTGGTAGTTTGGAGGAGTTTTTTTAAACTCAAAGTCGGATAGGAAAGCAACATAGAAAAAGTAAGGAGAAAATATAATACCAATACCACTAGAGGTTTTTTTTTAACTCAAAGTCTGACTGCAAAAGCAACATAGAATAAGCTAGAAGTAGGTGTTTTTAAGTCAAAGTCGGATTGGAAAAGCAACAAAATGAGAAGAAAATAAAAAAGGCGATAGAAGAAGGGTAATTTTTTAACTCAAAGTCGGATTGGAAAGCAACATAGAAAAAATAAGGAGAAAATATAATAAAAATAGCAATAGAGGGTTTTTTAACTCAAAGTCGGATTGGAAAAGCAACATAGAATAACCTAGAAGGAGGTGTTTTTTAAGTCAAAGTCGGATTGGAAAAGCAACATAGAAAAATGAGAAGAAACTTAAAAAGAGCGATAGAAGAAGGGCAACATATTAAAAAAAGAAAATAAAATAAAATTACTGCTAGACGGGAGCTTTTTTAACTCAAAGTCGGACTGGAAAAGCAACATAGAATAAGTTAGAAGGAGGTGTTTTTTAAGTCAATGTCGGATTGGAAAAGCAACATAGAAAAAATGTGAAGAAACTTAAAAAAGGTAGAAGAAGGGAAACATAGTAAAAAAGAAAATAGAATAAAATTACCGCTAGAGGGGAGGTTTTTTATACTCAAAGTCGGACCGGAAAAGCAACAAAGAATAAGCTAGAAGGAGGTGTTTTCAAGTCAATGTCGGATTGGAGAAGCAACATAGAAGAAATGAGAAGAAAATTATCGCTAGAAGGAGGGCTTGAACCTCCGACATTGTGGTTAATAGCCACATGCTCTAGCCAACTAAGCTATTCCAGCTATATGTTTATTTTCATAACGAAAGATATATATTCAGTAGCTTTGTCCAACCCTAGGCTAAATGGTAAGTCGTAAACTGGAATTACCGCTTCTCGTAATATGATTTTGGCATCGTATTTCATTTCAATAAAATAAAATATGCCGACCCAAGCAAACAACAATGGTACTCATCCAAAAAGCCGAACATGTAGGCGCTAAGAGAAGGCTTGCATCCTCCTTATTATATTATATTTACTCACCTACAAAATTGTACACTACAGCCAATGTTCTCATCGTAAGAACTTAGACTACACGTAAAAGGAAAAGAACTCCGAGTAAGTTACACTTCAATCAATTCCAAAGAGGGCAACTATTTCGGGCCCAAGTGTTCGAATCAGACAAACCAAACACTTTCAGCCATCCAAGATGGACCCTATATTGGGCCGGACTTCACGGAATCTCTGAGTTCAGCTTCAAATTGAGGGGTGAAATAGGAGTGTCCGGGCGTCTGTCTTATCGGATCCGACAGCCCAAATCCATGCCAAAAACCCTACCTTGTCTCCTCCTTGTCCCACACCCCCTTCTCTCTTCCTGCACTCGAGCTTGATGCCGACGCCAAATCCACCTCGAGCATTGTTGCCGCCGCATTGCCGCGCCGCTGCAATGGATCTCTCCGGCCTGACAAACCCAACCTTGTCCAACATATTTGAGGTGCAGTGATGACTATCTAAGACAGGGGATTTGTCAAGTGTTGTTGAAAGGTGTAGTCATCACCGATAGACGAGGCCGGTCAGTGATGACTATCTAAGACTGACCGGCCACTAGACATGACCGGTCAGCGTTACAAAATCAATGGCTTAGGATTTTTACTCTAACGGTCGATAATAGATTTTTAGTGGCAAGCCCATTGAGTTGATCTCTTTGAGTACGACCTAATTGTTTTTCATGTTATTTGTATATATTTGGTTCTTCCTTGAGTTGCGTACTAGTGCGATCAAAGAAATAAACAAATGTATTTCTACCCTTACCAAATAAATAAACAAATATACTTCTACCCACATATGGGACTACACATAAATAAACAAATATTACTTTTACAAGGTGTGAGACACCCCAAATAAACAAATACACTCCTATGGTAATATGATAATAAGACTATTGTAATGACACAAACTATAAATGCGAGTATGCAATTTCAACTCAAAATCATGGTCTTTGTTATAGTTTCTCTATCCAACCAATTTATCCAGTTCTATGTTAGAATAGATGACGGCAGACAACTTGCAATTCAACACAGTGGTAGATATTGTCCTGCTACCTAAGCCACGATCGTGTGCATTCAACTTACTCATACAACTCAGAAAAGAACTTACTCGCGGTCATTCTAATATGTTGTAAATTCAAAATGTTATCCCACTGTAAATCTTACAAAAGACCTACTATGATCATGGAGACTTTTCAATGGCTAAAACATGATCTTTTGTTATATTTACGCTCTCTTTTTAATTGCTCCTAAGCCGGTGATAACTCCTCGTTTTTATGGCTTCATAGCAATGCACAGGCATTGTGCTAGTATAGCAGAGAGTGGAATATATACGATAAAATATAAGGCACACGACATGTAGGTGCTAAAACAAGAAGATGTTGTGTTCTACGGTTAGGTGCATCGGCTGCAAAATAAATTTTTCCTACGCGCGGAACAACTAGGAACATGCTACAAAAATGGATCACAGATCATTACCACTAGACGCGCAGTGCCGTGCAGCGGAAGTAGGGTTGGGTCAATGCGTCCGGAGTCGTCTCCTCCTCGCTCGATCTCCCTCGAACAGCCGATCATCGGATCCCACGTACAGGTTCGTCGGAGCGGCGCAAGTGCATCGCCTCTAACGGTATCCGCGCATGCAGGAGGAACACTGTGTGGCGGACTGGTAGGTCCGATCACACAGTCGACGGTGAGTGGAGGTGGCTACTTGCAATACATGCAAAGCCCTAGTGACGGCACCCAAACGATCAAACCTTATGTCGAACCTCCACTATATGTAGGCATCCGTCGCGGGCTCAATACTTGGGCCTCACACGGTCCCTAAAGCCCAAGTATGTTCGGCTTGGATCCGAGTCCGAGTAGGATCACATCTGACTCGTGGAGTCGGATCCGGCCTCACAGGTTCCTTTCCTTAAGTGTGTGACCCCTTAGGTTCAAGTCGGCTTGGTCGCAGGTCGGATCACCTCCGACTTGCTCGGCTGGTAGTGGCCTCTAGAAAAGCGTGCTGACCACCAAGTAGACAATGAAGCCGGTTGGCGAACCTATACAACATGTCACACTTCTGTCCCTTTGCCACACGATATATGTTGTCGGGCTCAAAGGGGAGTCCGTCATCCTTGTGCTAGCCCGACTTCTTTCTCGTTCGAGTGATATCGACCACAAACCGGGTTATCTCATAATCCTTGTCGCATGGTTATGCTTATCTTGGTCGGATCACACGAGGGGCCCAGAGCATATCTCTCCTGGTCGAAGGGGAAATCCCATCTTGCTCGACCATGTCTCGCAGCATGGGTCTGGACAAGCCCGAAACCTACCTTTATAACTACCCAGTCACGGAGTAGCGTTTGGTCGGCCCAAAGCAGGTCTGTCACCATCCCGGGTACGTTTGCCAGCTAAGGTCTTAGGACATAGAACGTATTGTTGGGAAATGTAGCATGCAATTTCAAAAAAATTCCTACGCTCACGCAAGATCTATCTAGGAGATGCATAGCAACGAGGGGGAAGAGTGTGTCCACGTACCCTCGTAGACCGAAAGTGGAAGCGCTTGAAAATGCGATTGATGTAGTCAAACTTCTTCTAGCTCCGACCGATCAAGTACCGAACACACGGCACCTCCGAGTTCTATACACATTCAGCTCGGTGATGTCCCTCGCCTTATTGATCCAGCAAGACATCGAGGTAGTAGATGTGTTCCGTTAGCACGACGGTGTGGTGACGGTGATGGTAAAGTGATCCTTGCAGGGCTTCGCCTAAGCACCACAAAGATATGACCGAGGGTGTAAACTGTGGAGGGGACGCCGCACACGGCTAGGCAATTGTCTGTTGTGTCTTCTAGGCGTCCCCCTCCCAAGGGCTGGCAAAGGGAGGGGAGAGAAGAGGCCAGGAGGCGCCCAAGGGCTGGCCGTCGGCCCCCTTGGGGCTTTCCTTGCCCTGCGCCCCCTTTCCATGTATGCATGAAGGGGAAGGAAAGAGGGGGTGAGGGAAGGAAGTGGGAAACCTAATTCCACCTTTCCTTTCCCTTCCCCCCTTTCCTTATCCACTTCCTATGGCCCTATAGGGCGCACCAGCCACTTGTGGGCTGGTGTGTTCCTTCACAAGGCCCATATGGCCCATAGGATTGCCGGGGGTACCCGAAACACCTTCCAGTGACCCGATAAGTACCCGATACTTTTCGGAACACTTTCGGTGTCCGAATATCATCGTCTTATATATCAATCTTTACCTCTCGACCATTTCGAGACTCCTCGTCATGTCCGTGATCTCATCCGGGACTCCGAACAACATTCGGTCACCAAATCACGTAACTCATATAATACTAAATCGTCATCGAACGTTAAGCGTGCGGACCCTACGGGTTCGCAAACTATGTAGACATGACTGAGACACCTCTCCGGTCAATAACCAACAGCGGAACCTGGATGCTCATATTGGCTCCTACATATTCTACGAAGATATTTATCGGCCGAATCGTTATGACAACATATGTTATTCCCTTTGTCATCGGTATGTTACTTGCCCAAGATTCGATCGTTGGTATCTTCATACCTAGTTTAATCTCGTTACCGGCAAGTCTCTTTACTCGTTCCGTAATACAATATCCCGCAACTAACTCATTAGTTACTTTGCTTGCAAGGCTTCTTATGATGTGCATTACGGAGAGTGCCCAGAGATACCTCTCCGATACTCGGAGTGATAAATCCTAATCTCGATCTATGCCAACCCAACAAACACCTTCGGAGATACCTGTAGAGCATCTTTATAATCACCTAGTTACGTTGTGACGTTTGATAGCACACAAGGCATTCCTCCGTTATCCGGGAGTTGCATAATCTCATAGTCGAACGAATATGTATTTGACATGAAGAAAGCACTAGCAATAAAACTGAACGATCAATATGCTAAGATAACGGATGGGTCTTGTCCATCACATCATTCTCCTAATGATGTGATCCCGTTAGTCAAATGACAACACATGTCTATGGTTAGGAAACTTAACCATCTTTGATTAACGAGCTAGTCTAGTAGAGGCTTACTAGGGACACGGTGTTTTGTCTATGTATCCACACATGTATCAAGTTTCCGGTTAATACAATTCTAGCATGAATAATAAACATTTATCATGATATAAGGAAATATAAAATAGCAACTTTATTATTGCCTCTAGGGCATATTTCCTTCAGTCTCCCACTTGCACTAGAGTCAATAATCTAGTTCACATCGCCATGTGATTTAACACCAATAGTTCACATCTTTATGTGATTAACACCCATAGTTCACATCGCCATGTGGCCAACACCCAAAGGGTTTACTAGAGTCAATAATCTAGTTCACATCGCTATGTGATTAACACTCAGAGAGTACTAAGGGGTGATCATGTTTTGCTTGTGAGAGAAGTTTAGTCAAGGGGTCTGCCACAATCAGATCCATATGTATTTTGCAAATTTCTAAGTCTACAACGCTCTGCATGGAGCTACTCTAGCTAATTGCTCCCACGTTCAATACGTATCTAGATTCTGACTTAGAGTCATCTAGATCGGCGTCAAAGCTTGCATCGACATAACTCTTTACGATGAACTCTTTATCACCTCCATAATCGAGAGACATTCCCTTAGTCCTCTTAGGTAACTAAGGATAATTTTGATCGCCGTCTAGTGATCTACTCCTGGATCACTATTGTACCCCCTTGCCAAACTCATGGTAAGGTACACAATAGGTCTGGTATACAGCATGGCATAGAACCTATGGCAGAGGCATAGGGAATGACTTTCATTCTCTTTCTGTCTTCTACCATGGTCGGGCTTTGAGTCCCACTCAACTTCACACCTTGCAACACAGGCAATAACCCTTTATTTGACTGATCCATTTTGAACTTCTTCAAAATCTTGTCAAGGTATGTACTCATTGAAAGTTTTATCAAGCGTCTTGATCTATCTCTATAGATCTTGATGCCCAACATGTAAGCAGCTTCACCGAGGTATTTCTTTGAAAAACTCCTTTCAAGCACTCCTTTATGCTTTCTAGAAAATTGTACATTATTTCAGATCAACAATATGTCATTCACATATACTTATCGGAAATGTTGTAGTGCTCCCACTCACTTTCTTGTAAATACAGGCTTCTCCGAAAGTCTGTATAAAACTATATGCTTTGATCAACTCATCAAAGCGTATATTCCAACTCTGAGATGCTTGCACCAGTCCATAGATGGATAGCTGGAGCTTGCACACTTTGTTAGCACCTTTAGGATCGACAAAACCTTCTGGTTGCATCATATACAACTCTTCTCTAATAAATTCATTAAGGAATGCAGTTTTGACATCCATTAGCCAGATTTCATAAAATGCGGCAATTGCTAACATGATTCGGTCAGACTTAAGCGTCGATACGAGTGATAAAATCTCATCGTAGTCAACACCTTGAACTTGTCGAAAACCTTTTGTGAAAATTCGAGCTTTGTAGATAGTAACACTACCATCAGCGTCTGTCTTCCTCTTGAAGATCCATTTATTCTCAATGGCTTGCCGATCATCGGGCAAGTCCACCAAAGTGCGCACTTTGTTCTTATATATGGATCCTATCTCAGATTTCATGGCCTCAAGCCATCTGTCGGAATCTGGGCTCATCACAGCTTCTCCATAGTTCATAGGTTTGCCATGATCTAATAACATGACTTCTAGGACAGGATTACCGTACCACTCTGGTGCGGAACGTGTTCTGGTTGACCTACGAAGTCCAGTAGTAATTTGATTTGAAGTTTCATGATCATCATCATTAGCTTCCTCTCTAGTTGGTGTAGTCATCACGGGAATGGATTTCACTGATGAGCTATTTTCCAAATTGGGAGAAGGTACAATTACCTCATCAAGTTCTACTTTCCTCCCACTCACTTCTTTCGAGAGAAACTCCTTCTCTAGAAAGTTTCCATTCTTGGCAATAAAGATCTTGCCTTCGGATCTGTGGTAGAAGGTGTACCTAATTGTTTCCTTAGGGTATCCTATGAAGACGCACTTCTCCGATTTGGGTTCGAGCTTATCAGGCTGAAGCCTTTTGACATAAGTGTCGCAACCCCAAACTTTAAGAAACGACAGCTTAGATTTCTTGCCAAACCACAGTTCGTATGGTGTTGTCTCAACGGATTTAGACGGTGCCCTATTTAATGTGAATGCAGTTGTCTCTAATGCATAATCCCGAAACGATAGCGGTAAATCGGTAAGAGACATCATAGATCGCACCATATTGATACGTCTCCAACGTATCTATAATTTTTTATTGTTCTATGCTGTTATATTATCATTCTTGGATGTTTTATAATCATTTTATATCATTTTTGTACTAACAGATTGACATAGTGCAAAGTGCCAGTTGCTGTTTTTGCATGTTTTTTACATAGCAGGAAATCAATATCAAACGGAGTCCAAACACCGCGAAACTTTTTGTGGATTTTTTATGGACCAGAAGACCACCAATGGGCCATTGCAGCACCTGGGGAGTGCCCCGAGGGGGGCACTGTTGGGGAACGCAGTATTTCAAAAAAATTACCTACGATCACGCAAGATCCATCTAGGAGATGCATAGCAATGAGCGGGGAGAGTGTGTCCACGTACCCTCGTAGACCGAAAGCGGAAGCGTTTAGTAACGCGGTTGATGTAATCGAACGTCTTCGTGATCCAACCGATCCAAGTACCGAACGTACGGCACCTCCGCGATCAGCACATGTTCAGCTCGATGACGTCCCTCGAACTCTTGATCCAGTTGAGGCCGAGGGAGAGTTCCATCAGCACGACGGCGTGGCGACGGTGATGATGAAGTTACCGGCGCAGGGCTTCGCCTAAGCACTACGACGATATGACCGAGGTGTGTAACTGTGGAAGGGGGGCACCACACACGGTTAAGAGAAACTTGTGTGTTCTAGGGCGCGCCAGGAGAGGGGAATCCCACTAGGACTCCAAGTCCTAGTAGGTTTCCACCTAAGGAAGAGGGGGGAGAAGGAAGGAAAAGAGGGAAGGGAAGGAAAGGGGGCGGCGCCCCCTTCCCCTCGTCCAATTCGGACCCAAGGGGGGGGCAGCCCCTTGTGGCCCTTCCTCTCCTCCCACTAAGGCCCATGAAGGCCCATTAGTTCCCCCAGGGGGTTCCGATAACCCTCCGGCACTCCGATAGTTATCCGGTACCCCTCGGAACTCATCCGGTGTCCGAATAACATCGTCCAATATATCAATCTTTATGTCTCGACCATTTCGAGACTCCTCGTCATGTCCGTGATCTCATCCGGGACTCCGAACAAACTTCGGTCATCAAATCACACAACTAATAATACAAATCGTCATCGAACGTTAAGCGTGCGGACCCTATGGGTTCGAGAACTATGTAGACATAACGGAGACACATCTCCAGTCAATAACCAATAGCGGAACCTGGATGCTCATATTGGTTCCTACATATTCTACGAAGATCTTTATCGGTCAAACTGCATAACAACATACGTTGTTCCCTTTGTCATCGGTATGTTACTTTCCCGTGGTTCGATCGTCGGTATCATCATACCTAGTTCAATCTCGTCACTGGCAAGTCTCTTTACTTGTTCCGTAATGCATCATCCCATGACTAACTCATTAGTCACATTGCTTGCAAGGCTCATAGTGATGTGCATTACCGAGAGGGCCCAGAGATACCTCTCAGATACACGGAGTGACAAATCCTAATCTCGATCTATGCCAACTCAACAAACACCATCAGAGACACCTATAGAGCACCTTTATAATCACCCAGTTACGTTGTGACATTTGATAGCACACAAGGTGTTCCTCCGGTATTCGGGAGTTGTATAATCTCATAGTCTGAGGAACATGTATAAGTCATGAAGAAAGCAATAGCAGAAAAACTAAACGATCATTATGCTAAGCTAATAGATGGGTCTTGTCCATCACATCACTCTCTAATGATGTGATCCCGTTCATCAAATGACAACACATGTCTATGGCTAGAAAACTTAACCATCTTTGATTAACGAGCTAGTCTAGTAGAGGCATACTAGGGGCACTCTGTTTGTCTATGTATCCACACATGTACTAAGTTTCTGGTTAATACAATTCTAGCATAAATAATAAACATTTATCACGATATAAGGAAATATAAATAATAACTTTATTATTGCCTCTAGGGCATATTTCCTTTAGTCTCCCACTTCCACTAGAGTCAATAATCTAGATTACATAGTAATAATTCCAACACCCATGGAGTCTTGGTGCTGATCATGTTTTGCTCCTGAGAGAGGCTTAGTCAGTGGGTCTGCAACATTCAGATCCATATGTATCTTGCAAATCTCTATGTCTCCCTCGTTGACTTGATCGCGGATGGAATTGAAGCGTCTCTTGATGTGCTTGGTTCTATTGTGAAATCTGGATTCCTTTGCTAAGGCAATTGCACCAGTATTGTCACAAAAGATTTTCATTGGACCCGATGCACTAGGTATGACACCTAGATCGGATATGAACTCCTTCATCCAGACTCCTTCATTTGCTGCTTCCGAAGCAGCTATGTATTCCGCTTCACACGTAGATCCCGCCACGACGCTTTGTGAAAGTGTGTTATATCGACTAGAGGGGGGTGAATAGGCGATTTTTATGAATTCTTCACTGAGGAATTTTAGGGTGAGGAAATTCCTAAGCGAAGAACTACTTGTAGCGGAATAAGTACTCAGATGTAATCATAACAGAACACAAGCATGGTCATCATGATGAAATGAAGACAAGCACAGAGTACAGAAAGCGTAAACACGGGATAACACAGGATGAAGACAAACAGACTGAAGAAATTGAACTGAGGAAATTGAGAAAGTCTTCAGCCAAAGTCTTCAAACAGATATGAACAAGCACACAACAACTGTAATGAGGAAATGAAAGAGTTGAGGAAATAGAACCAGTAGGCTTGGTGAAGACAATGATTTGGTAGACCAGTTCCAACTGCCGTGACAGTTGTACGTCTGGTTGGAGCGGCTAGGTATTTAAACATGAGGACACACAGTCCTCACCGTATTCTCCTTGAGCTAAGGTCACATAGACCTCGCCCAATCACTCGTGGTAAGTCTTCAGGTGACTTCCAAACCTTCACAAACTCGGTCACTCGGCGATCCACAATTTCCTCTTGGATGCTCTAGACCATGACGCCTAACCGTCTGGAAGAAGCATAGTCTTCAAAGGTAACAAGCGTTGGATCCATGCAGGATCAATCTCTTCAGTGATGCTCAATCACTTTGGGTTTGTAGGTGTTTGGGTTTGGGTTTCCTCACTTGATGATTTTCGCTCAAAGTCCTCGGAGGATGGGATGCTCTCAAATGACAAGTGTCAGTTTCTCTCGGAGCAGCCAACCAGCTAGTGGTTGTAGGGGCGACTATTTATAGCCTAGGGAGCATCCTGACATGATAAGACATAAATGCCCTTCAATGATATGACCGTTAGGTGGGTAGATATTTTGGGACAGCTGGCGCGTAGCACAACAACGGTCGGAATTTTGAGTATCAAATTCCTCAGGGCTGTCATGTTCCTCACCGTGTAGGCAATCCGCACTGGCGAATTCCTAACTCCTCAGTCAGAACAAATTCCTCAGCGACCAGAAGAACTTCGTCTCTGTCACTGAAGAAATTGACTGAACTGTATGAGATTTCCAATGGCTTCACTCGAAGGGATTGGTAGGTGTAGGATTTTGAGTTGAGCATCACATGGAAATTTTTCCTTAGTATTTCCTCGACCCCCTTTAACAGTACGGTGTTTCCTATGACTCAAGAAAGAGAAAATGAAACTACGAAAACAAAAGTCTTCACGCTTCATGTTCCTCGAATGAATACCAAGTCTTCAAGGTCACACCAATTTCTTCACTTTCAAAGTCTTCAGAAAGTCTTCAGAATCCAAAGTCTTCAGTCGAAGAACTTCATTTTTAGGGGTCGACTTTCTCTGTAAATATCAAACTCCTCATAGACTTATAGACCTGTGTACACTCACAAACACATTAGTCCCTTAACCTATAAGTCTTCAATACACCAAAATCACTAAGGGGCACTAGATGCACTTACAATCTCCCCCTTTTTGGTGATTGATGACAATATAGGTTAAGTTTTCAACGGGGATAAACATATGAAGTGTAAATACTGATATTGAGGAATTTGATTGCAAGATGTAGAAGAACTCCCCCTGAAGATGTGCATAGTGAGGAATTTGCTTTTGAAGCAATGCACACTTGAAGAGTAGAATCATGGAGATCTCCCCCTATATCTTGTAATTCATACATGCATTTGACATATAATATGAAGAATTTGAAATGCATGATGAAATATGGTGACTGATGTAATTCAGCATGCGTGCATTAACATTAACGAGGAATAAGCAT
Source organism: Triticum aestivum (assembly GCF_018294505.1). NCBI lineage: Eukaryota > Viridiplantae > Streptophyta > Magnoliopsida > Poales > Poaceae > Triticum > Triticum aestivum. The sequence goes on from NC_057796.1 coordinate 103,013,961, forward strand.
GCAGAAAATCTCAGCAAAAGTATCAGACCTCCATAGGGTTTAAGTCTACAACTCGATCGAATAAAGTCTCAGAAGAACGAGAGTTGTAACTTAGCAAAAATGCCCATATAGGTAGACCTGCTTGAAGGCTAACTCAAATTTCTCCCCCTTTGTCATCGAATGACCAAAAGGATCGAAAAGTGAGGACTAACGCCCCTGAAGAATATCAAGTTGATGGAGGAGCGCCAGCGTTGTTGGGGTCAGTTGTTGGAGTAGGGTCTGCCGCAGTGTCGTCCAAGTCTTCATGTTCATCGGTTTCGCGTGATGAAGAATATGAGCTGGCCACCAAGGAAGGAACCTTGACCTTCTTGAATTTCTTCGGTGGAGGAGCAGACCAGTCAAAATCTTCCTTGAGACCCATTTGCTTCAGATCTTCTTCACCATATAGATGTGACAGAATAGCCCAGGTGCGACCGAAGACTTCATGGAGGTAGAAATGGTTTTTCTTCACTGTATTATGTGTAGCAGTCATGTTGTGAAGAATAGAACCAAACTGACGCTTAACCCATTTGTGGTTTCGATCCACCTACTGGTGAAGACTAAGAAGAAGCTCACGGTCAGTCATCACTCTTGGAGCTGTGGCTTGAGGATTTGGCTTGGATGCATTTGCAGCAGAATCATGAGTGGCAGAGTCATCATTGGTGGAATAAGATGCAGCTTTGCGAAACTGACCATCCAATGGACGATTGCCTTCATCAATAACAGCAGCTGCCTTGCCCTTTTCATCAGCTGAGGAAAACGTCCGCTTGAGGACTTCAATTGGGGGAAAGTAGCTGAGGTGATTCTGAAAATCAGCCTTGTAGTTGAGTGAAGACCTTATTCTAAGGAATCTCATAATCCAGGGTGCGTAAGGCTTCAACTCAAACAGAGAGAGTGCAACATTTGCCAGAGTCCTCATGAAGAAGTCGTGATAATTGACATGAATGCCATGTATGATGTTGAATAGCAGATTCTTCATGATGCCAACAATTTCCTCATCAAATGAGTCGTGGCCTTTGATTGGACTCATAGTCTTTGTTAGAATGCGATAGACTGTTCTTGGCACATATAGCAATTCCTTCACGAGGAATTTGGTTCTTGGGGCTTGACCGGACTTCAGAGGCTTCATTAGCACTTGCATGTAATGAGCAGTGAGTTCAGGCTCTTGGTATAGACAACGAGCACCTTCAAGGGGAGGACTGATTGGCAGGGCATGAAGTAATTCAGAGGTCGGTGCTTTGTAATGAGTATTTTCGTTCATCCAGTCCAACACCCAAGAGTTGATATCATCAGCATCGCCTGTGATGTGCAGGGTTGCATAGAATTGAAGAATGAGCTCTTCATTCCAATCACAAATATCTGTGCAAAAGTTAAGCAATCCTGCATCATGAAGCACACTGAGGACTAGGATAAAGCAAGGCAGTGATTCCATGTCCATGTGAGGAATATGCTCGTGGTCGAAGACTTTGTCCTTGTTGAAGAGCAGTGAAGAATAAAAATTGGCCTGGCTGGCAGTCCAGAAGCGCTTCCTTCTAAGACGAGCAGAGTCATAAGGATTATAGTCAGTGAAGAAAACATGCTCGCCAAAGAAGTCATCAGCCTTGAATTTCTGTTTCTTCGAGAAGGGATCCTTTGGCTTGGGCTGAGGAGTATCAGTCAATTGCATCACCACCTCAGGAATCGCAATCTCGGGTTCCACAGGCTGAGGAATTTCAGGTTCTTCTTCAGTGACAGCCTGGGTCTTCAATTCTTCATTAACATTTTCATCAGCACTAGTGGCTGGAATTTCTTCATGGACAGATGGTGTGGCATGATTTTCTTCAGATCCCATTTGTACTGTAGTCACTGGGGACTGAGGAATTTGTTGCAAAGGTGTGAACAGAGGAGAATTGGGGTGCTGACTTTCCCAAAAGTCATCATTCAGCACTGGTGTTGTACATCCAATGTCCACATCTTCTTCTTCACTCTTTTCTTCAACGCCGGCCTCTTCAACGGTGAACTGAGGCATGGGCGATGATACTATTGGGGTTGAAGGGATTGCATCCGCTTCAATTTCTTCATCCAACTGCTCTGACGAAGCAGCAGAAGGAATCTCTTCATCTCATTCACTTGGAATCACATATTCTTCATCGAAAGGAACAAGGTCCTTTGATGGCGTGGATGAGACAGGAACAACATCAATTGGATTTGCAAAAGAGCTGGTCAATGGCTTCATCTTCTTCGGAGCTGAAGAATCTGATGAAGCTGATGCTTTCCTTTTCTTCACCGCTGCATGCTCTGCAACCTTGGTTTTCTTCACATCTGATGCAAACGGAAGGATCGGAGTTGGGGTAGGTGCAGGAGGAGCAGAGGAATTTGGTTCAATTACTTCAGGCACAACTGATGCAGTTGCCCTGACTTCTTCAGTTTCTTCAGGCGCAACACTAGTGGTTGCCCTGGCAATTTCTTCAGCGGCTGGAATGCAATCATCAGCCCTGGTACTCTGAGTTTCTTCAGCAGCCTGATTGTCTTCAGCGGTGCTGGCATTTTCTTCAGTCGGCTGAGCAGATGCCTCAGCCTGAGGATTTTCTTGTTGCGTTGGGGCTGCAACATTGGAAGTGAACTTCTCAGTTAAATTCACAAACCTGACTTTGGCTCCAAGCCAGTCAACGCGGTATACGTCAAATTCATCACTGAGTTTCTTGATCTCAGATTGAATTGTGACAAGTTCTTCAGTTGTCATAGAGACAACGTTTTTCTTCAGGAAGCGCTCCTTCTTGTACTGCGCTTTCTTCAACTGCCTGGCCTTTTCAAATTTCCATTTTTCTTCTTGAATGAAGGCAGTCAACATATGACTTTGGCCAGGAGTCAGCTTGAAATCAGGCATAGGAGTGTTGGGGTCCTTGTGCCAGAGATCAATGTAATCGAGGATCAATTTCGGATCCAAAAGCAGAGGCACATTTGTGCCTTTTGGCTCTAGCGGCCCTGAGCTGCCTGTCTCTGATGATTTCAGCAAGTTCTTCATCATCAACTTCGTCTTCGTCAGACGACACTTGAAAGGCGACCTGCTTCTTGTGAGGACTTGGTCGAGAGCCTCGTCCTGTAGTGGCCTTTTTCTTCAGCAGAGAGGGGCCAGTTGATGAATTTGGTGTAGCTGAAGAACTAGCAGACGCTCCTGAGGCAATAGATATGCCGGTTGTCCTTTGACACGTGGCAGGATGCACAGGTGCTGAGGATTTTGTCAGAGGAGCAGAGGACTTTGGCGGAGGAGCTGAGGACTTTGGAGGAGCTGGAGCAGCTTGAGGAGTTGGCCGTGAGGGCTTTGAAGAATCTGGCCGTGAGGGCATTGCTGAGGAACTTGGCCGTGAGGGCATTTGGGGCGAAGCACTTGGCTTATGAGCAGGCTTCTTAGCCATGGCCTTCTTTGGCTTGCTTGCAGAGGTCAGCAGTGGTAGCAGTAGCAGAGTCTTCATTAAATTTCCTCAGTGCTTCCTTAGCTATTTTGGCTAGCTTGGCCTGGCACTTGGCCCATTCATCAGGATAATCCTCACCACGCTTGAGGCTGGTGGGATCAGCTTCTTGGCCAGGTGCCATTGGAGGTCTTGGGCATGGAGGATTTAGTGCGAATTTCTTCATATACTTGGGAGTAACATATCGTACTCCCTCCATTCCCGTGCCCATCTCCTCTCTATCCTTTGTATACGCACCTTGCGCTGATTTTTGTCCTCCTTGCCAAACTTGGCCTCATCAGGAGTGCAATAATCCTTGTATATGTCATCAGGGATCTCAAAAGCAGTATTGACCTCAGGCCTCTTTCCTCCCTTCCGTGGCTTTTTACCGTCAGCCATTTTCTTCAGATGAGGAATATGAACAACAGAATTTTCTGAAGAGGTGTGCAACTTTTCTTCGAGGAACGCTGCAAATGAATTAAGTTGATGAGAATCTAGTGATTCAGCAGCGGACATGAGTACCTGTGAACAGAGTATAGTTGCGAGGAATTTGGAGAGGTCATATGCGTTCTCAGAAGTTTTTCAAAAAGAACAAGTTTGAGGAATTTGACTAGATGAGTCTTGAAGAATTTCACTAAGCGTTCTTTGTCTTAGGTTCCAGAGTTGTACAGATCGAAAATCCACACAATTGAGGAATCTTGAAGAAAAATGTTGCTTAGAGAAACGGATCAAGAATAGATGACATGTGAGGTGTTTAGTGTGTGAGGATTTGAAGAATAAAACACCTTTTGAGGATTTTGTAGAAAACATTTGAATCAAAGAGGGCAGTAAAAGTAACTTTTAATTACCCTGGACGAAGAACACGATGAACTGGGAAGTGTAGATGTGAAGCTCGTCAGTTCAGATCTTTCATGCCCTAACTTGGCTGAGGAAGACAGCTACGGCGGCGGCGGAATGAAGAAATCTGCAGCCGGCGCGAGTACGACGGCGACGAGGTCGAGGCAGTGAAGCTCTTCCTCACCGGCGATGATGAAGTAGCGGCGGCGCTAGGGTTTGAGAAGCTCGAGCGGGGGAGAGATCGAGCGGAGTAAAAACAGAGTGAGGAAGGGGAGGGGTATATATAGCCGAGGTGAAAAACTGTTCGCCCGAAGAAATTGGACGAACATGCCCCTGACCCTTCTCATTCGCTGTGGCACCCCGGCTCAGAGCGACCGGTTTACCCTGCATTGCTAGCCCAGAGACCATGTCTTCTGACAACACACAACATCTTGGTACAGAAAACAACCGCTTTATGGATGCTAGCAGATCAGAGTTTATATTACAACAGATGTCGAGACCAAGCGGCACGCACGGTGCGGCTGAACAATATGTACATTATTTAGTGAACATAAAGAGGCCTCGATCATGACAACTACACGGCAGCGGAACAACATCGTAGCGGAAGCTCCATAGCACATGGACAACACTCCTTTCCAACGAGACTTTCCTGAAATCTGGCATGATACGCCAGGTCAGTACATTGAATGTACTTGCAAGCTCACAACAGACATAATCATAATGACAAACAATATCATGATAATTAACCAATTAATAATAATGCAACACCATATGTCCAACATGCTGCGATCATGCTCGAATGTCCGTCGGGATGGACTTATCAACCGTGATCATTAACGGATCACAAACAAATCACCATCGTGGTCTTGACAAGAATAACTCGTGATCCTTACGGCGATCACAACCATGACCAATATTTGGTCTCGAACATCTCGATGGCCTTTCCGCCATCATCAACAATGCAAAGTTCATAACTTAGTGTGCAAATTTATTAATCGTTGACTCATGGTGGGACCTACTACGAGGCGTCCGTGACCGTGGACTCGGCTATCGATATATTATACACTCTGCAGAGGTAGCACACTGTACCCACACCACGGAACCCATGGCCTCACACTCCCATTCGGGTGGACCAACGGCATTTCGACGAAACCCCTCCATTGCCATGACACTCTCCCGGCCACTCTGACCCAATCCCCAACGGGCTAGTCCTGGGTGGCCCCGTGTCTACCAAAGACACAACGACCACCGTCGTGGCCAAAACGATCCCACTCGGGGACCCGGTACCATAATCTCAACAACGGGCTCACAAGATTATGCCTGCTTACCGGGCCAGGGTAAGCATGCCCATAACCTTCCCTAGTTGGAGGCACCGACCAGAGGCATGTCAATGAACCGAATCAAGGCCTTCCCACAAAGGCAAATGTGGTTGCACTGGGAAAAACTCGATTCAGCGGCACCATGACCCAGTCAACGATATATTCAAGTTGAGTTATATTCAGGTTCAACTTAAAATGAAAATGACCGGTGTCATAGCATGCCATGAAATGCAATACTACACAAGCATCACATATTAACGAAAATGACTGATGTCAACCATATTCACACTAAGCATAAACATCAACAACTTATATTACTTTCCTGGTCAGGGTAACTCTCACTTTAACAAGATATTTTGTAGCAAGTTTCATTATTTTTCTCATGCAAGAAAATAACTTTGTTTAATTTCTCATATGCATAGCAAAAATTATACTATCATCACCACAAAACAAATCCTAATTTCTTTACCAACTAAGTTAGGTTCAAACATTCTGTAAATCAAGAAAAATAGCTAAATAAGCACTCAACAGAATATTTTCTAGCAAATTTTACTATTTTATTTGTGCAAGAAAATAACTTTAAGTAATTACTCATATGCATAACAAATCATTTTATCATTACCACAAGTAGATCTTAGCTTCTTTACCAACTAAGCTAGTTTCAAACATTCTGTAAATCAAGCATAATAACTAACAAACACTTAACAGAATAGAAATAACATAATAGTTATTTAAATGCATGGATTAATCATTTCATTCAAGTAAGAAAATCATAAATATTGAAATGACACCATGAAAATGTTGTTGTGGCTTGCCTTAGTGCAGATGAGGTTCACAAGCCTTCTGGTGATCCTCAAGACAAGCCTCACCCTCTGAAAATAATTTTAAATACAAGAAGAAGATATCAAGAACACTTCTGAAAATCACCAGAAAATCTAGGCAGCACAGAAAAATCTCATTTTTGGTGAGCTGCTAGATTTCTTTGCAAAGAACACAATGCAAAAAGAATCAATTCATTTGGACTTATGGTTGAAGAGTTATGGCTATTTGAAGCTTTCTGTAAATTCAAACGAATTTGAATAAAAATAAAACAAACTGGGGGGGGGTGACGTCGAAGGCGTAAAGCCCAGGGGCGCCACCACTCATACCGCTTCACGCGCGTACAGAGTGGCTGACTAGCGGGCCCCGCTAGTCAGGTGAGGAGGAGGGGGAGAAGGAAACAGAGGGGGTCGCGGCTTCGCCGGAGCTCTCGCCGGCGACGAGGGCTCCTTGGCCAAAACGAGAGGGAGGGTTGAGAGAGGGGACGGAGGCGCACCTTCCCGTACCCGTAGCGTAGCTAGGGGTGGTCGGACGGTGTCGGAATCGACCTTGCAAGCGGAGGAAGAACGCGGTGGTCGCCGGAGATGAGGAAGACGGCGAGCAGAGGCAACTCCAGGGGCTTCAAGTGGTCGTAACAGCTTCACCGACGAGAGGCGGAGGCTCTGGATGGGTCGCCCTGGCCTGAGAGGGGCTGGAGCTACGGCGACGACCAGAGGGGATCGCCGGCGAGCTCGAGCTCGGGGAGGGCGGCACGCGGCCTGCCCGGCCGGGCTACGGTTGCCTACGTGCTAGAGGAGTGGGTGGGAGTGGTGGATGGTGTTGGGGAACGTAGTAATTTCAAAATTTTCCTACGCACACACAAGATCATGGTGATGCATAGCAACGAGAGGGGAGAGTGTTGTCCACGTACCCTCGTAGACCGACAGCGGAAGCGTTATCACAACGCGGTTGATGTAGTCGTACGTCTTCACGATCCGACCGATCAAGTACCGAACGTACGGCACCTCCGAGTTCTACACACGTTCAGCTCGATGACATCCCTCGAACTCCGATCCAGCCGAGTGTTGAGGGAGAGTTTCGTCAGCACGACGACGTGGTGACGATCATGATGTTCCACCGACGCAGGGCTTCGCCTAAGCTCCGCAACGGTATTATCGAGGTGTAATATGGTGGAGGGGGGCACCGCACACGGCTAAGAGATCTCAAGGATCAATTGCTGTGTCTCTGGGGTGCCCCCCAGCCCCCGTATATAAAGGAGCAAGGGGGAGGCAGCCGGCCAAGGGGAGAGGCGCGCCATAGGGGGGAGTCCTACTCCCACCGGGAGTAGGACTCCTCCTTTCCTTGTGGGAGTAGGAGAAGGGAAGGGGAAAGGAGAAAGAAGGAAGGGGGCGCCCCCCTCCCTAGTCCAATTCGGACTAGCCCATGGGGAGGGGTGCGGCCACCCTTTGAGGTCTTTCCCTCCTTTCCCGTATGGCCCATTAAGGCCCAATACGAATTCCCGTAACTCTCCGGTACTCCGAAAAATACCCGAATCACTCGGAACCTTTCCAAACTCCGAATATAGTCGTCCAATATATCGATCTTTACGTCTCGGCCATTTTGAGACTCCTCGCCATATCCCCGATCTCATCCGGGACTCCGAACTACTTCGGTACATCAAAACTCAATAGAACTGTCATCGTAACTTTAAGCGTGCGGACCCTACGGGTTCGAGAACTATGTAGACATGACCGAGACACGTCTCCGGTCAATAACCAATAGCGGGACCTGGATGCCCATATTGGCTCCCACATATTCTACGAAGATCTTTATCGGTCAGACCGCATAACAACATACGTTGTTCCCTTTGTCACCGGTATGTTACTTGCCCGAGATTTGATCGTCGGTATCTCGATACCTAGTTCAATCTCGTTACTGGCAAGTCTCTTTACTCGTTCCGCAATACATCATCCCGCAACTAACTCATTAGTCACAATGCTTGCAAGGCTTATACTGATGTGCATTACCGAGTGGGCCCAGAGATACCTCTCCGACAATCGGAGTGATAAATCCTAATCTCGAAATACGCCAACCCAACAAGTACCTTTGGAGATACCTGTAGAGCACCTTTATAATCACCCATTTACGTTGTGACGTTTGGTAGCACACAAAGTGTTCCTCCGGTAAACGGGAGTTGCATAATCTCATAGTCATAGGAACATGTATAAGTCATGAAGAAAGCAATAGCAACATACTAAACGATCGGGTGCTAAGCTAACGGAATGGGTCAAGTCAATCACATCATTCTCCTAATGAGGTGATCCCGTTAATCAAATGACAACTCATTTCTATGGCTAGGAAACATAACCATCTTTGATTAACGAGCTAGTCAAGTAGAGGCATACTAGTGACACTCTGTTTGTCTATGTATTCACACATGTATTATGTTTCCGGTTAATACAATTCTAGCATGAATAATAAACATTTATCATGATATAAGGAAATATATAATACTTTATTATTGCCTCTAGGGCATATTTCCTTCAGTCTCCCACTTGCACTAGAGTCAATAATCTAGTTCACATCGCCATGTGATTTAACATCAATAATTCACATCACCATGTGATTAACACCCATAGTTCACATCTCTATGTGACCAACACCCAAAGGGTTTACTAGAGTCAATAATCTAGTTCACATCGCTATGTGATTAACACCCAAAGAGTACTAAGGTGTGATTATGTTTTTCTTGTGAGATAATTTTAGTCAACGGGTCTGTCACATTCAGATCCGTAAGTATTTTGCAAATTTCTATGTCTACAATGCTCTGCATGGAGCTACTCTAGCTAATTGCTCCCACTTTCAATATGTATCTAGACCGAGACTTAGAGTCATCTAGATTAGTGTCAAAACTTGCATCGACGTAACCTTTTACGACGAGCCTTTTGTCACTTCCATAATCGAGAAACATATCCTTATTCCAGTAAGGATAATTTTGACCGCTGTCCAGTGATCTACTCCTAGATCACTATTGTACTCCCTTGCCAAAATCAGTGTAGGGTATACAATAGATTTGGTACACAGCATGGCATACTTTATAGAACCTATGGCCAAGGCATAGGGAATGACTTTCATTCTCTTTCTATCTTCTGCCGTGGTCGGGCTTTGAGTCTTACTCAATTTCACACCTTGTAACACAGGCAAGAACTCTTTGTTTGACTGTTCTATTTTGAACTACTTCAAAATCTTGTTAAGGTATGTACTCATTGAAAAAACTTATCAAGCATCTTGATCTATCTCTATAGATCTTGATGCTCAATATGTAAGCAGCTTCACCGAGGTCTTTCTTGGAAAAACTCCTTTCAAACACTCCTTTATGCTTTGCAGAATAATTCTACATTATTTCCAATCAACAATATGTCATTCACATATACTTATCAGAAAGGCTGTAGTGCTCCCACTCACTTTCTTGTAAATACAGGCTTCACTGCAAGTCTGTATAAAACTATATCATTTGATCAACTTATCAAAGCGTATATTCCAACTCCGAGATGCTTGCACCAGTCCATAGATGGATCGCTGGAGCTTGCATATTTTGTTAGCACCTTTAGGATTGACAAAGCCTTCTGGTTGCATCATATACAACTCTTCTTTAATAAATCCATTAAGGAATGCAATTTTGTTTATCCATTTGCCAGATTTCATAAAATACGGCAATTGCTAACATGATTCGGACAGACTTAAGCATAGATACGAGTGAGAAACTCTCATCGTAGTCAACACTTTGAACTTGCCGAAAACCTTTTTGCGACAATTCTAGCTTTGTAGATAGTAACACTACTATCAGCGTCCGTCTTCCTCTTGAAGATCCATTTATTTTCTATGGCTTGCCGATCACCGGGCAAGTCAACCAAAGTCCATACTTTGTTCTCATACATGGATCCCATCTCAGATTTCATGGCCTCAAGCCAATTTGCGGAATCTGGGCTCATCATCGCTTCCTCATAGTTCGTAGGTTCGTCATGGTCAAGTAACATGACCTCCAGAACAGGATTACCGTACCACTCCGGTGCGGATCTTACTCTGGTTGACCTACGAGGTTCAGTAATAACTTGATCTGAAATTACATGATCATCATCATTAGCTTCCTCACTAATTGGTATAGGCGTCACAGAAACTGGTTTCTGCGATGAACTACTTTCCAATAAGGGAGCAGGTACAATTACCTCATCAAGTTCTACGTTCCTCCCACTCACTTATTTCGAGAGAAACTCCTTCTCTAGAAAGGATCCATTCTTAGCAACGATTGTCTTGCCTTCGGATCTGTGATAGAAGGTGTAACCAACTGTCTCCTTTGGGTATCCTATGAAGACACATTTCTCCGATTTGGGTTTGAGCTTACCAGGATGAAACTTTTTCACATAAGCATCGCAACCCCAAACTTTAAGAAACGACAACTTTGGTTTCTTGCCAAACCACAGTTCATAAGATGTCGTCTCAACGGATTTAGATGGTACCCTATTAACGTGAATGCAGCTGTCTCTAATGCATAACCCCAAAATGATAGTGGTAGATCGGTAAGAGACATCATATATCGCACCATATCTAATAAAGTACGGTTACGATGTTCGGACACACCATTACACTGTGGTGTTCCAGGTGGCGTGAGTAGTGAAACTATTTCACATTGTTTTTACTGAAGGCCAAACTCGTAACTCAAATACTCTTCTCCACGATCAGATCGTAGAAACTTTATTTTTTTTTGTTACGATGATTTTCCACTTCACTCTGAAATTATATGAACTTTTCAAATGTTTCAGACTTCTGTTTCATTAAGTAGATATACCCATATCTTCTCAAATCATCTGTGAAGGTCAGAAAATAATGATACCTGCTACGAGCCTCAATATTCATCGAAGCACATACATCTGTATGTATGATTTCAACAAATCTGTTGCTCTCTCCATAGTTCCGGAGAACGGCGTTTTAGTCATCTTTCCCATGAGGCACGGTTCGGAAGCATCAAGTGATTCCAAAATCCCATCAGTATGGAGTTTCTTCATGCGCTTTACACCAGTATGACCTAAACGGCAGTGCCACAAATAAGTTGCACTATCATTATTAACTTTGCATCTTTTGGCTTCATTATTATGAATATGTGTATCACTACGATCGAGATCCAACAAAGCATTTTATTGGGTGTATGACCATAGAAGGTTTTATTCATGTAAACAGAACAACAATTATTCTCTAATTTAAATGAATAAACGTATTCCAACAAACATGATCAAATCATATTCATGCTCAACGCAAACACCAAATAACACTTATTTAGTTTCAACACTAATCCCGAAAGTATAGGGAGTGTGTGATGATGATCATATCAATCTTGGAACTACTTCCAACACACATCGTCACCTTGCCTTTTACTAGTCTCTGTTTATTCTGCAACTCCCGTTTCGAGTTACTACTCTTAGCAACTGAACCAGTATCAAATACCGAGGGGTTGCTATAAACACTAGTAAAGTACACATCAATAACATGTATATCCAATATACCTTTGTTCACTTTGCCATCCTTCTTATCTACCAAATACTTGGGGTAGTTCTGCTTCCAGTGACCAGTCCCTTTGCAGTAGAAGCACTTAGTCTCAGGCTTAGGTACAGACTTGGGCTTCTTCACTTGAGTAGCAACTTGCTTGCCGTTCTTTTTGAAGTTCCCCTTCTATCCCTCTGCCCTTTTCTTGAAACTAGTGGTCTTGTTAACCATCAACACTTGATGCTCTTTCTTGATTTCTACCTTCGTCGATTTCAGCATCGCGAAGAGCTCGGGAATTACTTTCGTCATCCCTTGCATACTATAGTTCATCACGAAGTTCTACTAACTTTGGTGATGGTGACTAGAGAATTCTGTCAATCACTATTTTATCTGGAAGATTAACTCCCACTTGATTCAAGCGATTGTAGTACCCAGACAATCTGAGCACATGCTCACTGCTTGAGCTATTCTCCTCCTTTTTTTAGCTATAGAACCTGTTGGAGACTTCATATCTCTCAACTCGGGTATTTGCTTGAAATATTAACTTCAACTCCTGGAACATCTCATATGGTCCATGACGTTCAAAACGTCTTTGAAGTCCCGATTCTAAGCCGTTAAGCATGGTGCACTAAACTATCAAGTAGTCATCATATTGAGCTAGCCAAACGTTCATAACGTCTGCATCTGCTCCTGCAATAGGTCTGTCACCTAGCGGTGCATCAAGGACATAATTCTTCTGTGCAGCAATGAGGATAATCCTCAGATCACGGATCCAATCCGCATCTTTGCTACTAACATCTTTCAACATAATTTTTCTCTAGGAACACATCAAAAATAAACACAGGGAAGCAACAACGCGAGCTATTGATCTACAACATAATTTGCAAAATACTATCAGGACTAAGTTCATGATAAATTTAAGTTCAATTAATCATATTACTTAAGAACTCCCACTTAGATAGACATCCCTCTAATCCTCTAAGTGATCACGTGATCCATATCAACTAAACCATGTCCGATCATCACGTGAGATGGAGTAGTTTCAACGGTGAACATCAATATGTTGATCATATCTACTATATGATTCACGCTCGACCTTTCGGTCTCCGTGTTCCGAGGCCATATCTGTTATATGCTAGGCTCGTCAAGTTTAACCTGAGTACTCCGCGTGTGCAACTGTTTTGCACCCGTTGTATTTGAACGTAGAGCCTATCACACCCGATCATCACGTGGTGTCTCAGCATGAAGAACTTTCGCAACGGTGCATACTCAGGGAGAACACTTATATTTTGATAATTTAGTGAAGGATCATCTTATAATGCTACCGTCAAACAAAGCAAGATAAGATGCATAAAGGATTAACATCACATGCAATTAATATAAGTGATATGATATGGCCATCATCATCTTGTGCTTGTGATCTCCATCTCCGAAGCACCGTGCTTGTGATCTCCATCTCCGAAGCACCGTCATGATCACCATCGTCACCGGCGCGACACCTTGATCTCCATCGTAGCATCGTTGTCATCTCGTCAATCTTATGCTTCTACGACTATCGCTACCACTTAGTGATAAAGTAAAGCATTACATGGCGATTGCATTGCATACAGTAAAACGACAACCATATGGCTCCTGCCAGTTGCCGATAACTCGGTTACAAAACATGATCATCTCATACAACAAATTATATCACATCATGTCTTGACCATATCACATCACAAGATGCCCTGCAAAAACAAGTTAGACGTCCTCTACTTTGTTGTTGCAAGTTTTACGTGGCTGCTACGGGCTTAGCAAGAACCGTTCTTACCTACGCATCAAAACCACAACGATAGTTTGTCAAGTTGGTGCTGTTTTAACCTTCGCAAGGACCGGGCGTAGCCACACTCGGTTCAACTAAAGTGAGAGAGACAGACACCCGCCAGTCACCTTTAAGCAACGAGTGCTCGCAACGGTGAAACCAGTCTCGCGTAAGCGTACGCGTAATGTCGGTCCGGGCCGCTTCATCTCACAATACCGCTGAACCAAAGTATGACATGCTGGTAAGCAGTATGACTTATATCGCCCACAACTCACTTGTGTTCTACTCGTGCAAAGCATCAACGCATAAAACCTGGCTCGGATGCCACTGTTGGGGAACGTAGTAATTTCAAAATTTTCCTACGCACACACAAGATCATGGTGATGCATAGCAACGAGAGGGGAGAGTGTTGTCCACGTACCCTCGTAGACCGACAGCGGAAGTGTTATCACAACGCAGTTGATGTAGTCGTACGTCTTCACGATCCGACCGATCAAGTACCGAACGTACGGCACCTCCGAGTTCTACACACGTTCAGCTCGATGACGTCCCTCGAACTCCGATCCAGCCGAGTGTTGAGGGAGAGTTTCGTCAGCACGACGGCGTGGTGACGATCATGATGTTCCACCGACGCAGGGCTTCGCCTAAGCTCCGCAACGGTATTATCGAGGTGTAATATGGTGGAGCGGGGCACCGCACACGGCTAAGAGATCTTAAGGATCAATTGTTGTGTCTGGGGTGCCCCCTGCCCCCGGGAGTAGGACTCCTCCTTTCCTTGTGGGAGTAGGAGGAGGGAAGGGGAAAGGAGAAAGAAGGAAGGGGGCGCCCCCCTCCCTAGTCGAATTCGGACTAGCCCATGGGGAGGGGTGCGGCCACCCTTTGAGGTCTTTCCCTCCTTTCCCGTATGGCCCATTAAGGCCCAATACGAATTCCCGTAACTCTCCGGTACTCCGAAAAATACCCGAATCACTCGGAACCTTTCCGAAGTCCGAATATAGTCGTCCAATATATCGATCTTTATGTCTCGGCCATTTCGAGACTCCTCGTCATATCCCCGATCTCATCCGGGACTCCGAACTACTTCGGTACATCAAAACTCAATAAAACTGTCATCGTAACGTTAAGCGTGCGGACCCTACGGGTTCGAGAACTATGTAGACATGACCGAGACACGTCTCCGGTCAATAACCAATAGCGGGACCTGGATGCCCATATTGGCTCCCACATATTCTACGAAGATCTTTATCGGTCAGACCGCATAACAACATACGTTGTTCCCTTTGTCACCGGTATGTTACTTGCCCGAGATTTGATCGTCGGTATCTCGATACCTAGTTCAATCTCGTTACTGGCAAGTCTCTTTACTCGTTCCGTAATACATCATCCCGCAACTAACTCATTAGTCACAATGCTTGCAAGGCTTATACTGATGTGCATTACCGAGTGGGCCCAGAGATACCTCTCCGAAAATCGGAGTGATAAATCCTAATCTCGAAATACGCCAACCCAACAAGTACCTTTGGAGATACCTGTAGAGCACCTTTATAATCACCCATTTACGTTGTGACGTTTGGTAGCACACAAAGTGTTCCTCCGGTAAACGGGAGTTGCATAATCTCATAGTCATAGGAACATGTATAAGTCATGAAGAAAGCAATAGCAACATACTAAACGATCGGGTGCTAAGCTAACGGAATGGGTCAAGTCAATCACGTCATTCTCCTAATGAGGTGATCCCGTTAATCAAATGACAACTCATTTCTATGGCTAGGAAACATAACCATCTTTGATTAACGAGCTAGTCAAGTAGAGGCATACTAGTGACACTCTGTTTGTCTATGTATTCACACATGTATTATGTTTCCGGTTAATACAATTCTAGCATGAATAATAAACATTTATCATGATATAAGGAAATATATAATACTTTATTATTGCCTCTAGGGCATATTTCCTTCAGATGGTGCTCGAGGAGGCTGGGGGTGGTTCCATTTATAGGCGAGCGGAGAGGGGGGGGGTTCGGGCTCCACCGGTGGACACCTGTCCACGGCGCCCGGCGACGAGCGGCGTCAGTGAGAGGGGGAGAAGTCGACGCAGCTCACGCGGCTGTTAGATAATAACGAGAAATAAATGAGACACGAGAGACACAGATTTTTACGTGGAAACCCTTGCAGGAGAAAACCACGGACGCACAAAGGCGCAATCACTATGAGGAGGAGTATTACAAGCACGAGACGACAGGCCGTCTTAGGTGCGACTACATGGGGTATATATGAGGGGCAACACATAAGAGTCCTTGTAGGACAAGTAAATGGGTTATACTCGTACACGTCGGTACCCATACCGTATGTACCATGTTTAGTCCAATAGGGTAGAATTTGGATCACAATTTAACAATCTCCACCTTGAGCCAAATTCCCTCCAGTAGTCGAAGAAAGTAGATAACTCCATCCAAATCAGCATAAACACCTTGTGCGTCAAAGTCCATAGGACTAGTGAGAAATACCAACTAATCCTGAGCAAAGCTCAAACTTATTGGTCGGAACTGGCTTTGTCATCATATCAGCAGGATTATCATGAGTACTTATCTTGCATACCTTCAAATCGCCTTCAGCAACAACATCTCGAATATAATGAAATCTGACATCAATGTGCTTTGTCCTCTCGTGATACATTGGATTCTTTGTAAGATATATGGCACTTTGACTGTCAGAAAATATGGTAGGGCAAGATGAATCTCCACA
Organism: Triticum aestivum; assembly: GCF_018294505.1. Lineage (NCBI taxonomy): Eukaryota > Viridiplantae > Streptophyta > Magnoliopsida > Poales > Poaceae > Triticum > Triticum aestivum. The sequence continues at coordinate 103,030,444 of NC_057796.1, forward strand.
AAGCTCAGTGTACAAACCTCTCAACTAGATAGCTTCTTTGCATGCCTCAGAAATAGCCATATACTCGGCATCAGTAGTGGAACAAGCCACAATAGACTGCGAAGTTGCTGTCCAACTCACAGCACAACCACCAATGGTGAAAACATAACCTGTGAGCGATCTTCTCTTATCCAAATCACCAGCAAAATCAGAATCAACAAAACCAACAAGTCCATCTCCAGTTTTCCCAAACTGTAAATAAGCATTAGAAGTACCACGCAAGTATCTGAAAATCCACTGAACTGCTTTCCAATGCTCTTTTCCAGGATTTGCCATGTATCTACTGACAACACTCAATGCATATGATAAGTCAGGACGAGAACAAACCATGGCATACATAAGTGAACCAACTGCACTCGAATAGGGAACTCTAGACATGTACTCAATATCTGCATCTGACTTAGGACATAAGGCTGATGATAATTTGAAGTGTGCAGCTAATGGAGTACTTACTGGCTTGGCATTATGCATATTAAAACGACGAAGAACTTTACCAATATATCCCTTCTGACTGAGATGCACTTTTCCAGATGGTCTATCTCTGGATATTTCCATGCCAAGAATTTTCTTTGCTGCACCCAAATCCTTCATCTCAAATTCATTACTCAATTGCTTCTTTAGTTCATCAATATCTGACATACTCTTTGCAGCAATTAGCATATCATCAACATAAAGGAGCAAATAAACAGTTGAACCGTTGACAGTTTTCAAATAGACACAACTATCATAATTAGACCTTTTGAAACCTTGAGAGAGCATAAAGGTGTCAAATCTCTTGTACCACTGTCTAGGAGATTGCTTCAATCCATACAGAGATTTCTTTAACTTACAGACAAGCTTTTCTTTTCCAGGAATAACAAAACCTTCAGGTTGTTCCATATAAATATTCTCCTCTAATTCTCCATGTAAGAATTCAGTTTTAACATCCAATTGTTCAAGCTCAAAGTCATGCATGGCAACAATACTGAGTAAAGTGCGAATAGAGCTATGCTTCACAACAGGAGAAAAGACTTCGTTATAGTCAATACCTGGAATCTGACTGTAACCTTTAGCAACTAACCTTGCTTTATATCTTGTCTCATCATTAGGAGAAACACCTTCTTTCCTCTTGAAAACCCACTTGCAACGAATAGGATTCTTCTCTCTAGGTAATTTTACTAAATCCCAAGTGCCATTCTTTTCAAGTGATTCCATCTCATCATGCATAGCGGTCATCCACTTATTACTATCACCAGAAATAATAGCCTCGGAATATGAAGAAGGCTCAGCATTACCTTCAATTTTCTCTGCAACAGATAAAGCAAAAGAAACAATATTGCATTCTTCAATTAACCTGTCAGGTTTATTAATACCCCGTCTAACTCTGTCACGTGCGAGATTCCAACTGGGTGGAACAATATGCTGATTTGGAGTAGGAGTGACATGTTCATCATCAACGACGGGTTCATCATGTGCATCAACAATTTCATTATCAGATGTATCACCTGAATCAATAACATGCTCCACCTGAATAGTAGGCTCCTGAACAATAGGCTGCTGTTCACTCTCAATGGGAACATTAGTAGATGAAACATCATGTAACATAGCAGATTCATTAAACATAACATTTCTGCTAATAACAACCTTCTGGGTTTTAGGATTCCACAATTTAAAACCTTTAACACCAGACTTATAACCAAGAGAGATGCACTTAACAGCCCTAGGCTCCAATTTTCCATTATAACCAAGAAATAAGCACTCAACAGAATATTTTCTAGAAAATTTTACTATTTTATTTCTGCAAGAAAATAACTTTAAGTAATTACTCATATGCATAACAAATCATTTTATCATTACCACAAGTAGATCTTAGCTTCTTTACCAACTAAGCTAGTTTCAAACATTCTGTAAATCAAGCATAATAACTAACAAACACTTAACAGAATATAAATAACATAATAGTTATTTAAATGCATGGATTAATCATTTCATTCAAGTAAGAAAAGCATAAATATTGAAATGACACCATGAAAATGTTGTTGTGGCTTGCCTTAGTGCAGACGAGGTTCACAAGCCTTCTGGTGATCCTCAAGACAAGCCTCACCCTCTGAAAATAATTTTAAATACAAGAAGAAGATATCAAGAACACTTCTGAAAATCACCAGAAAATCTAGGCAGCACAGAAAAATCTCATTTTTGGTGAGCTGCTAGATTTCTTTGCAAAGAACACAATGCAAAAAGAATCAATTCATTTGGACTTATGGTTGAAGAGTTATGGCTGTGTGAAGCTTTCTGTAAATTCAAATGAATTTGAATAAAAATAAAACAAACTGGGGGGGTGACGTCGAAGGCGTAAAGCCCAGGGGCGCCACCACTCGTACTGCTTCGCGCGCGTACAGAGTGGCTGACTAGCGGGCCCCGCTAGTCAGGTGAGGAGGAGGGGGAGAAGGAAACAGAGGGGGTCACGACTTCGCCGGAGCTCTCGCCGGCGACGAGGGCTCCTTGGCCAAAACGAGAGGGAGGGATTGAGAGAGGGGACGGAGGCTCACCTGCCCGTACCCGTAGCGTAGCTAGGGGTGGTCGGACAGCGTCAGAATCGACCTCGCAAGCGGAGGAAGAATGCGATGGTCGCCGGAGATGAGGAAGACGGCGAGCAGAGGCAACTCCAGGGGCTTCAAGTGGTCGGAACTGCTTCATCGACGAGAGGCGGAGGCTCTGGATGGGTCGCCCTGGCCTGAGAGGGGCTGGAGCTACCACGATGACCAGAGGGGATCGCCGGCGAGCTCGAGCTCGGGGACGGCGGCCCGCGGCCTGCCCGGCCGGGCTACGGTTGCCTACGTGCTAGAGGAGTGGGTGGGAGTGGTGGATGGTGCTCGAGGAGGCTGGGGGCGGCTCCATTTATAGGCGAGCGGAGAGGGGGGTTCGGGCTTTCGCCGGTGGACACCTGTGCACGGCGCCCGACGACGAGCGGCGTCAGTGAGAGGGGGAGAAGGCGACGCAGCTCACGCGGCTTCTGTTGGCGAACGGGGACGAGCACAGGAGCAAGGAGAAGGCGACGAGCACAGTGCGCACCGCACTGTTGTGTTGGCTGGACCGTGCCCGTGCTCGCTGCGGCGAGCTCCGGCGTTGGCGAGCGCCAGGGGGAGTTAATGGCGTTGAGACGAGGATGGTGGCGAAGTTTGGCACGCTCGGGCAGACGGGGGAAGCGAGCACGCGCGAAGCGCTCGGCGGCACTCAGAGCGCGTCGACACGCAGGCATGGCATGGTGGACACGCGTGGTCACCACGCGAACTCTTCCCTCAGGACAGCCAACATCCAAAAATCATGTCTGGCTTGTTGTTCGTGGTGGTTTTGAAGTTTACCACGCTTTGGTTTGGATTCAGGTGCGGTAGAGGAGTTTTTACAAGCCAAGTAAGTTTCTGATCAGTAACTTTGAGAGGTTACTGAGGTCAAATGGCTGGGAGTTGGGGGCTGTGCTTTGGAGGTTAGCCATGATCTACTAAGGTGAAGATGCACAAGAAAATCCAGGCACAATGGAGCAAGTAAAATGGTAGTTGCTGTAGAAACCACCATTTCTGTCCAGAACAGAAAATATTTTCTGTAGCAAAAATATTCCAAAAAGTGATGAAATATTTTTGCTCAGGAAGGTGTCCTAGGGTTCAAAGAATATTTGTGAATTATCTCAGATTTTTCTGGGCCATAAAAATTGGGGTTGCTTTGGAGCATATTGAACTAGCTAGGGTTTTTGAGGGGAAAATGAATATTTTTCATTTAAGAAAAATATTCCAAAGATTATTTCGGGGTGGATCAGAAGGGAAATGATGATTAGGGAGGGAAATGAAGCACTTGGGTGAAGCCAAGGATACCCAAGTGTTTAAGTCCATATGAAAAGATTCAAAAATTCCAAATTTCAGAATAACTCCAAATGAAAATCAGGCAAATAAGATGGGGCAAAAACCAGGCTGTCACATTCGCTTGACATGTGTCACCCACGTACTGAGAGGTGGCGATCGTGTGAGATCATGGGTGATTAGATAAGTATTATCGTGGGATGCAGAACGGTTTAGGCGGCAACAGCCAAAAATTGAGATAAGATAAGTTTTAAAGTTTCGTTCGCAAATTCTTGAGCTGACAAGGACACAATGAAGATTTTGAACGAGTTTCAAATAGAACGCACATGAAGAATTTGTGAATAGACTGGGTTGAGTTTAGAATAGAGGGGGAAGGGTCCGATCACATTCACTTAGTAGAAAAAACCAACTTGAAGAAATAGCAATAAGTGAATGCTGTAGAGGACATAAACTCATATATGTATGTGTGTATATATATATATATATACAGCCCGTCTATTCTGATAATATTATCAGAATAGTTATTCTGATAACACTTCCGCACTGCATGCTCAACGCGAGGGCACTGCACTTTCTTTAGCGAGAGCACTGCATTACCGAGACTAGTGAACTTCGTGTCGGAAAAAACTGCGCGTAGTGTTTTTTTGGTACTGTTTTCGCTTTAATTTTTTAACCGTTTATCGGAACGAGGCGTGTAATATACCATTGGAAAGCCACGGATTAGGTGCAACTTCTCCATGTTGAACACTTTTCGAGATTCCCCGCGGTTTAAGAGCAGTTTAAAAAACGGTGCGGCCCATAAAGAGTGGCAGCCAGCGTTTTTTCGCTTTTTTTCTAAATCGCTCATCGGAATGAGGCAAATGATATACCGTTGGATAGATATCGTCGACGCGCATCTTTTTCATAACTATTGTTTTCTCTAATTCGTTATGGTTTTAGAGCAGTTTCAAATTTACTAAATCGCGGAATTCAGTTTTTCAAATTTTCGGTACTGTTTTCGCTCCAGTTTTTTAACCGTTTGTCGAAATATGGCGTGTAATATACCGTTGAAAAGCTATGGACAAGGCGCAATTTTCATATGTTGAAATGTTTTTGAGATTCCTTATGGTTTTAAGTTAATTTTGAAAATCATGCGGCGGACGACAAGTGGCAGCGGCCGAAATGCGGACACTCTGTTTTTCGCGACACCTAAATCGACGTGGGTACTTCATCGGACTGAAAACTGCACCGCATCGGACGAAAAGCCGCACTGCATCAGACGGGTAAGAGAACTGCATGGTTTCTTTTATTCAAACGTAATGTTTTCAAGGACGAGAAAGTAGAGTGCACTTCACATCGGGTGTAAATGAACCACAACACTATCAAGAAGTGAACCGCATTACTTTTTTTGGCTTCCATAACAATTTTTTTGCACTTACGGGATGAATAACATCATACGGCTGACCGTACTGCTTCAGACGGAAAACTACACTGCATCGGACGGGCAAGCGCACTTCATGATTTCTTTTGCTGGACATAAATTTTTTCAAGACGAGCGAGTGAATCGCGCTTCACGTCGAACATAAGTGAACCGCAACAGTATCGAGAAGTGAACCTCATTATTTTTTTGTTGTTTTTCTAACATTCTTTTTTGCACTTCATACCTGGTGTAAGAGAACCACAACAGTACCAAAAATGAACCACAACACTTTTCGAAACTGAACCACATTGTTTTTTGCTAGTGAACTTCGAAATGCTTTTTTTCAATCATCATGGAACGAAACAAACTTCATGCAGTGCACTACAAAGTGAACCACACCACCACTACAAAATGAACCACATCATTTTTTCTCTCTCAAAATTATAGAACATGAAAATACAAAATTGCATGCGAACATCTGTACATGCAGTGCACTTTTCTCTTTTTTTGCGTTTTCCCACTGCAAAACGGCAAGCTGAACTACAGTAACAATGAGCCACATTGAAGATTTTTTAATTTCTTTTTAAGAGAGAATGAACGCTCCCTTACAAACGTGCTGCAATCGAGCTGGTGACATGCTGCAGGAGTGACTCAACTAAACTGGATGGGGGCACCAACCGAGCTGCACGGGGTCCCGGGGGGCACACTACACTGCACGCTCGCACACTACCGTACTGCTTGACGTGCGTTCGCCCGCAACTGGCGATTTGGGAGTGCGCCTATGTAATCTGAGGCTGGTCACCATTTTATGTGCAAAACTGCACTGTTAGGAACTCTACTCCACCGAACTAGAGATTAAACACACGGCCAAATCTGAAAAAAATGCTTATGCACTGCGCCGAGAGGACAACGCACTGCATCAAAAACACCAAAAATACAAAGCACTCGGGTCCCATGTTGACCCCAGCACCAGCGCTAACAAACTTTGCTAGGACTGCACGCCGCGGCTAGAGCTGCCCACGCGCAGGGAGCTGCACTGAATCGACCGATCCACATCGAGAACAGAGAGGAGGCGGCGGCCGAACCATGGCGCGTTAGAGAAGGGCAGCGCGGGGACCTGTGCAGGCGCGAAGAGAGGCAACGCGGGGAGTTGGGCTGGTGGCGCGGTCAGCCGAGGCCGCACCGACTGGCAACGGAGGGAGGTCAGAGGTAGAAGTAGGGGATGGAAGGGAGGGGACTGCAGTTCCGCGCCGTGTGGACGGCAGCACCGCCGGGATGGACTGCGGCTCCAACAAGGTCGAGCTTGATGAGCGCGGCCACCTTCAGGGAGGAGGCGATGAAGAAGGCGCGGGAGGGCAGGGTGCCTCAGATCGGTCTGTCGCCGAGGTCCAGGTGGAGCCTGGTGGCTTCCCCAACCTCCCTGGGGGCCGTGGTGGCCGGATCTGGTGCCGGCGGCCACATGCGGGAGGTTTCATGGCGGCACATCGCGCAGGGTGGTAGCCGCATATGGAGGTGGCGTCGGGCGGGGTCAGACGAGGGAAGCAGGTTGGGCGGCGACGCGGGGGGCCCGCCATGGCCTGGATCCGGCGTTGGGACGTCGCGGGGGCCCGCCGAGGCCTGGATCCGGCGCCGGTTCGTGCTGGGAAGCGGTCGGGGGAGGGGTGGCTCGCCGGCGATGGGAGGAAGGCCACTGACAGGGTGGGGCGCGGTGGTTGGGCGGCGCGCCGGCCGTGGGAGGTAGGTGGGGGAGGAAGGTGGTTGGCGTGGTGGCGCGCGGCTGGGTCGGAGGAAGCGGGCGACAGGGGAGGATGGAGGTGGTTCTGCGTGGGGGAGGGGGGAAAGTGGAGAGAAGTGAGGTCGGGGGAGGAGAGGAAGAGTGGGTGGGGGTGGGCCGATGAGGTGGGGGTGTTATCAGAATAAGAAACTGATGTGCAGAATAAGGTCTTAAGGGGTATTATCATAATAGACCCACCCTATACATATATGTATATATATAGCCAATGAAGAAAAACGACGGAAACAGTGAAGACAATGCAAAGTTGAAGAAAATGAACAACTGAGGAATTTCAAAAACTAAGGAAAAACTCAAATTGAAGATTTTCAACTTTTGGTGGTGGCGTGACCCACCGTATAAGAATGATAATTTCAGACACCGTGTACAATTGTTGTAGGGTTCTGAGAATCAAATTATTCGTTAATTTATTCACACTTAGAGTGTTAGTCTTCATTGATTGAAGAAAAATGTTTCTTCGCGTATTGCACATCTAAGTCATCAATTTTGCATAAGTGTTAGGATGAGTGTCCTTTACAAAGAACATTCGAAGATTCTAGGATATTTAGCTCACACCTCAACTTGCTAAATCTCTTCTCATCCAAGGGCTTTGTGAAGATATCGGCTCGCTGTTCTTCAGTCTGTACATGCTCAATAGAGATGTCGCTCTTCCACACATGATCACTAAGAAAATGATGACGAATTTGAATGTGCTTTGTCTTCGAGTGCTGAAGTGGGTTGTGAGCAATCTTGATTGCCCTCTCATTGTCACAGTAGAGAGGCACATTCTTCAGGTTGACACCGTAGTACTTGAGAGTTTGCTTCATCCACAGCAATTGAGCACAGCAAGAACCAGCAGCAATGTACTCAGCTTCAGCAGTAGACAGTGATACACAGTTTTGTTTCTTTGAGGACCAACAGACCAAAGATCGTCTGAGGAAATGGCATGTGCCTGATGTTGACTTGCGGTCCACATGATCACCAGCATAATCAGAGTCTGAATATCCAATGAGATCAAAAGCCGAGCCCTTGGGGTACCATAATCCAAGTGTTGGTGTGTGAGCTAGATATCGAAGAATATGCTTCACAGCCTTATGGTGTGATTCCTTCGGTGTAGCTTGAAATCGGGCACACATGCAAACACTAAGCATAATATCTAGCCTAGATGCACATAAATACAATAAAGAGCCAATCATGGAGCGGTACACCTTTTGATCGAAGTCAATACCATTTTCATCAGTGCATAGATGGCCATTGGTGGGCATAGGAATTTTGACCCCTTTGCAATCTTGCATGCCGAATTTCCTCAGTACATCCTTGAGGTATTTCTCCTAAGATATAAATATGCCATTGCGCTGTTGACGAATTTGAAGACCTAAGAAGAATTTCAATTCTCCCATCATAGACATTTGATATTCTTCACTCATCATATAGGCAAATTCATCACTGTAACGTTGGTCAGTACAGCCAAAAATGATATCATCAACATAAATTTGGCACACAAACAATTCACCATCATAAGATTTAGTGAAAAGAGTTGGGTCAAGTGAACCGGGTTTGAAGCCTTTCTTCATGAGGAATTCCTTCAAAGTACCATACCACGCCCGAGGGGCCTGCTTGAGGCCATAGAGGGCCTTATTGAGTCTGAAGACTTTGTCAGGATGCTTTGGATCTTCAAAACCTGGGGGTTGAGCAACATATACTTCTTCCTCAAGCTTACCATTGAGGAATGCACTTTTCACATCCATTTGATATAAAGTGATATCATGATGGTTAGCATAAGCAAGTAATATGCGAATAGCCTCAAGTCTAGCAACAGGTGCAAAAGTTTCATCGAAATCAATTCCTTCAACTAGTGTGTAGCCTTGAGCTACAAGCCGTGCCTTATTCCTCACCACAAGGCTATTTTCATCTTGCTTGTTGCAGTAGATCCACTTTGTGCCAATGATATTGTCCTTGCGAGGATCTGGATGATTAACCAGTTCCTAGACGTTGTTGAGCTCGAACTAATGTAATTCTTCTTGCATAGCTTGAATCCACTCAGGCTCCAGAAATGCTTCATCTACCTTAGTGGGCTCTATGATAGAGACGAAAGCAAAGTGCCCACAAAAGTTAGACAAATGTGAAGCTCTTGAGCGTGTGAGAGGACCTGGGATGTTGATGCCGCTGATGATTTTCTCAATCTGTACTTCATTTGCAACGCGAGGATGAGCGGGTTGTCGTTGAGGAATTTGATCAACATTTTCTTCAGCATCATTTTCCTCAGGTGCATCAGCATGATGTTCTTCATGTTCTGGAATGATTTCTTCAACATATTCTTCAGTAGGAATGATATCCTCAGTAGCCTTGAACTTGATAGTTTCCTCAGGTGACTGTTCATCTAACACAGAAGGTAGGTGCTCTCTTTGCGAGCCATTAGTTTCATCGAACCGCACATCTACAGTTTCAACAACTTTGTGGTGAACTTTGTTGAAGACTCTGTAGGTGTGCGAGTCCTTTCCATAACCAAGCATAAAACCTTCATGTGCTTTCGGTGCAAATTTAGAATTGTGATGAGGATCTCTAATCCAACATTTAGCACCGACGACTTTGAAATAACTCACATTGGGTTTCTTGTCAGTGAGGAGTTCATATGCTGTCTTCTTGAAGAATTTGTGAAGATATAACCTGTTGATGATGTGGCATGCAGTATCAATTGCCTCAATCCAGAAACAACGAGGTGTCTTGTATTCATCAAGCATAGTGCGAGCCATCTCAACAAGAGTCCTGTTCTTGCGCTCCACGACGCCATTCTGCTGAGGAGTATAAGGAGCAGATAACTCATCAGTAATACCAAGTTCATCAAGATAGTCATCAAGACCAGAATTCTTGAACTCAGTTCCATTGTTACTTCTGATGTGCTTGATCTTCAGACCAAATTTGGTTGAAGCCCTCGAGGAAAATCGTTTGAAGACTTCCTGCACCTCATGTTTGTAAGTGACAATATGCACCCATGTGTAACGAGAGTAATCATCAACAATAACAAAGCCATATAGAGATGCATCATTTGTAACTGCGGAATAATGATTAGGACCAAAGAGATCCATGTGAAGCAATTCAAATGGTCGAGTGGTAGTCATGATTGTCTTCGCTGGATGTTTGGCCTTGGTCATCTTTCCAGCTTCGCAGGCTCCACACAAGTGATCCTTGAGGAATTTGACATTCTCAATGCCAATGACATGCTTCTTCTTCGCAAGCGTGTGCAGATTCCTCAGCATGACCAAGTCGTCGATGCCATAGCCAGCCTTCTGAAGCTTTTGCAAGTAGACATACGGCTGGTTGTGGTCCTGTAGAGAAATCAACAATATACAGATCTCCTCTCCTAAAGCCTTCGAAGACTTTGGAATTGTCAGCTTCCATGATCACAACACAACGATACTTGCCAAAGACAACAACCATATCAAGATCACAAAGCATTGAGACAGACATGAGGTTGTATCCTAAGGACTCGACAAGCATGACTTTGTCCATGTGTCGATCCTTTGAGATCGCAACCTTACCTAGACCCAATACCTGACTTTTTCCTTTGTCAGCGAAGATGATATGCTTCAGATGTGATAGAGATAAGGGAACATCCATCAATAGATTCTTGTCACCAGTCATGTGATTTGTACATCCACTATCGAGGACCCACTCATTGGCTTTGGGTTGATCATCCTGCAGATGAATTAGTGCAACTTACGAACTCATATACTTCATCAGTGAAGAATATGACATCAATTTCATCAGATCAATTTCATCAAGCAATAGAACAGATAAAGCAGTATGAGGATGTGAGAAATGAAAGTTCATTTCTTCATGATTAGCCTGCATCCTTTCAGGCATTTTCAGGTCTCCAGCAAATTCTTCAGACGTTTAAGCACGTCTGGAGACCTGACCCTGCAGAAGAAATTAGTTCTTTTTCTTCACCACCCACATCTGAAGGGGTGGCAAAGAGTTCATCACTCTGCGAGCTCCATACGAGAAAGGTGGCATAGAAGCCAATCCATTTCATTTCACATAAGAGCAGTTTGGATAAGCATATGAATAAGCAGAGAAATTCTTCGAGGACTTATGAACATAATGGTTAGAAGAATAATGCTCATATTCATAGCCCTTAGCTCTTCCCTGCGAAACAGAGGTGTTAGCACGATGATGTTCATATGAGGACTTTGATCCTTTTGAGCAATTTGATCCACGTGAGGAATTTGGTCCATATGAGGACTTGGATCCATATGAAGAATTTGGTCCATATGAAGAATTTGATCTGGGGTTCCTATTCTTCACAGGTGGTGTCATGATGACATTCACCTGAAGACTTTCAAGGCACCTTTTGGGAACCCAGGTTTTCTTCACAGGGGAACCGTTCCTGCAGTTAGTGCCAACATATCTAGCAAATACTTCACCATTCTGGTTTTTGAATAGTTTATAGTTGGAGTCAAATGACTCATCAGAAGAATGAGGAGATTCACATGTAAAGCCATATAGAGTAGATGGATCTACTGGTGGTCCCTTTGCAGCAACCCATGAGGTTTTGGGATACTGCTCAGGTTTCCAATATGTCCCATCAGCATTGAGTTTCCTCTCAAAGGCAATACCCTCTTTCCTAGGGTTCCTATTGAGGATCTGCTTTTTAAGCACATCACAAAGAGCCTGATGCCCTTTGAGGCTTTTGTACATGCCTGTCATGTACAATTCCTTCAGCCCTGCATCATCAATGATACTAGCAATGTCCTCAGGTGAGGAATTAGTGATAGCAAAGACAGGTGAAGAATTTGTAGCATTAGAAGCATTTGAACATTCAGGTGAAGAATTAGCAGATTCACGTTCAATGCACTTCAAACATGGAGGAACAAATTCTTCCTGAGCAGCGCTGATTTGTTGAGCAAGTAATGAATCGCGCTCCTTCTGATGATCTTCACAACTCACCCTTAGCTTTTCAAGATCTTGCTTTCTTTGAAGAAATTCATAAGAAAGCTTCTCATGCTCAGATAAGAGAGTGTTATGATGACCTTGAAGGGTGTCAAACTTAGACTGAAGTCTCTGAAGACTTTCAGCCAAAGCTTTCGACTGATCGATTTCTTCACCCAACATATCATCGCTCTTATTTAGCATGTATTGAACTTTTTCTAAAGCTCTTTGTTGTTTAGTGGCAAGGGAAGCAAGTTTGACATAGCTGGGTCCAAATTCATCACCAGATTCATCATCATTGGATTCGGATAGATAGCATTCAGTTACCTTTGCACCTTTTGCCATAAGGCATGGTGTAGAAGATGATGATTCTGGTTCGAATGCCATCGCTTTGAGAGATTCCTTGAAGTTCTCAAACCAAGGATCATGACGGGTTCGATGACCTTCATAGACCTCAGAGAGACGATCCCAGATAAGCTTTGCATGATCGAGATGCATGATGTTCCTGAACTAATTTTGAGACAGACAGGAGCAGATGACGTCCTTTGCCGTGAGGTTGAGAAGAGTGTACTTGCAAATGCCATCAGCTTCCACCATCTTGCACAGATCGGTAAGAGCAATCTCAGTGACGGTCCACAGCTCGCTGTTCATCGCCATGAGGCACTTCTTCATCATGGCCTTCCACTTGGGATACTCGTGACCGTCAAAGATGGGGCATGACACAGTCTTCATTCCTGTGGTCGACATAACTAAAACTCCAGGCGGTTAAACCAAAATCACATAGAACAAGGGAGTACCTTGCTCTGATACCAATTGAAAGTGCGTTATATCGACTAGAGGGGGGGTGAATAGGCGATTTTTATGAATTCTTCTCTGAGGAATTTCAGGGTGAGGAAATTCCTAAGCGAAGAACTACTTGCAGCGGAATAAGTACTTAGATGTAATCATAATAGAACACAAGCATGGTCATCATGATGAAATGAAGACAAGCACAGAGTACAGAAAGCGTAAACACAGGATAACACATGATGAAGACAAACAGACGGAAGAAATTGAACTGAGGAAATTGAGAAAGTCTTCAGTCAAAGTCTTCAAACATATATGAACAAGCACACAATAACTGTAATGAGGAAATGAAAGAGCTGAGGAAATAGAACCAGTAGGCTTGGTGAAGACAATGATTTGGTAGACCAGTTCCAACTGCTGTGACAGTTGTACGTCTGGTTGGAGCGGCTAGGTATTTAAACCTTATGACACACAGTCCCGGACACACAATCCTCATCGTATTCTCCTTGAGCTAAGGTCACACAGACCTCGCCTAATCGCTCGTGGTAAGTCTTCAGGTGACTTCCAAACCTTCACAAACTCGGTCACTCGGCGATCCACAGTTTCCTCTTGGATGCTCTAGACCATGACGCCTAACCGTCTGGAAGAAGCACAGTCTTCAAAGGTAACAAGCGTCGGATCCACGCAGGATCAATCTCTTCAGTGATGCTCAATCACTTTGGGTTTGTAGGTGTTTGGGTTTGGGTTTCCTGACATGATGATTTTCGCTCAAAGTCCTCGGAGGATGGGATGCTCTCAAATGACAAGTGTCAGTTTCTTTTGGAGTAGCCAACCAACTAGTGGTTGTAGGGGGCGGCTATTTATAGCCTAGGAAGCAGCCCGACATGATAAGACATAAATGCCCTTCAATGATATGACCATTAGGTGGGTAGATATTTTGGGATAGCTGGCGCATAGCACAGCAACGGTCGGAATTTTGAGTATCAAATTCCTCAGGGCTGTCATGTTCCTCACTGTGTAGGCAATCCGCACTGGCGAATTCCTAACTCCTCAGTCAGAAGAAATTCCTCAGCGACCAGAAGAACTTCGTCTCTGTCACTGAAGAAATTGACTGAACTGTATGAGATTTCCAATGGCTTCACTCGAAGGGATTGGTAGGTGTAGGATCTTGAGTTGAGCATCACATGGAAATTTTTCCTTAGTATTTCCTCGACCCCCTTTAACAGTACGGTGTTTCCTATGACTCAAGAAAGAGAAAATGAAACTACGAAAACAAAAGTATTCACGCTTCATGTTCCTCGAATGAATACCAAGTCTTCAAGGTCACACCAATTTCTTCACTTTCAAAGTCTTCAGAAAGTCTTCAGAGTCCAAAGTCTTCAGTTGAAGAACTTCATTTTTAGGGGTTGACTTTCTCTGTAAATATCAAACTCCTCATAGACTTATAGACCTATGTACACTCACAAACACTTTAGTCCCTTAACCTATAAGTCTTCAATACACCAAAATCACTAAGGGGCACTAGATGCACTTACACTCTGCTTGGAACTGCACCAACTAACAGCTCCACCATTCAATATAAATACGTATCCGGTTTGTGACTTAGAGTCATCCGGATCAGTGTCAAAGCTTGCATCGACGTAACCGTTTACGACGAGCTCTTTGTCACCTCCATAAACGAGAAACATATCCTTAGTCCTTTTCAGGTATTTCAGGATGTTCTTGACCGCTGTCCAGTGATCCACTCCTGGATTACTTTGGTACCTCCCTACTAAACTAATAGCAAGGCACACATCAGGTCTGGTACACAACGTTGCATACATGATAGAACCTATGGCTGAGGCATAGAGAATGACTTTCATTTTCTCTCTATCTTCTGCAGTGGTCGGGCATTGAGTCTGACTCAACTTCACACCTTGTAACACAGGCAAGAACCCTTTCTTTGACTGATCCATTTTGAACTTATTCAAAACTTTATCTAGGTACGTGCTTTGTGAAAGTCCAATCAAGCATCTTGATCTATCTCTATAGATCTTGATGCCCAATATATAAGCAGCTTCACCGAGGTCTTTCATTAAAAATTTCTTATTCAAGTATCCTTTTATGCTATTCAGAAATTCAGTATCATTTCCGATCAACAATATGTCATCCACATATAATATCAGAAATGCTACAGTGCTCCCACTCACTTTCTTGTAAATACAGACTTCTCCAAAAGTCTGTAAAAAACCATATGCTTTGATCACACTATCAAAGCGTATATTCCAACTCCGAGAGGCTTGCACCAGTCCATAAATGGATCGCTGGAGCTTGCACACTTTGTTAGCACCTTTTGGATCGACAAAACCTTCTGGTTGCATCATATACAACTCTTCTTTAAGATATCCATTAAGGAATGTAGTTTTGACATCCATTTGCCGAATTTCATAATCATAAAATGCGGCAATTACTAACGTGATTCGGACAGACTTAAGCATCGCTACGGGTGAGAAACTCTCATTGTAGTCAACTCCTTGAACTTGTTGAAAACCTTTTGCAACAAGTTGAGCTTTGTATACAGTAACATTACCGCCAGCGTCAATCTTCTACTTGAAGATCCATTTATTCTCTATGGCTTGCCGATCATCGGGCAAGTCAACCAAAGTCCATACTTTGTTCTCATACATGGATCCCAATTTCATGGCCTCAAGCCATTTCCCGGAATCTGGGCTCATCATCGCTTCCTCATAGTTCGTAGGTTCATCATGGTCAAGTAACATGACTTCCAGAACAGGATTACCGTCCCACTCTTGTGCGGATCTTACTCTGGTTGACCTACGAGGTTCAGTAGTAACTTGATCCGAAGTTTCATGATCATCACTAATTGGTGTAGGAATCATTGGAACTAATTTCTGTGATGGACTACTTTCCAATTCGAGAGAAGGTACAATTACCTCATCAAGTTCTACTTTCCTCCCACTCACTCCTTTTGAGAGAAACTCCTTCTCTAGAAAGGATCCATTCTTAGCAACAAATATCTTGCCTTCGGATATGTGATAGAAGGTGTACCCAACAGTTTCCTTTGGGTATCCTATGAAGACACATTTCTCCGGTTTGGGTTCGAGCTTATCAGGTTGAAGCTTTTTCACATAAGCATCGCAGCCCCAAACTTTAAGAAACGACAACTTGGGTTTCTTGCCAAACCACAGTTCATATGGTGTCGTCTCAATGGATTTAGATGGTGCCCTACTTAACGTGAATGCAGTCGTCTCTAAAGCATAACCCCAAAACGATAGCAGTAAATCAGTAAGAGACATCATAGATCACACCATATCTAATAAATTGCGGTTACGATGTTCGGACACACCATTACGCTGTGGTGTTCCAGGTGGCGTGAGTTGCGAAACTATTCCGCATTGTTTCAAATGAAGACCAAACTCATAACTCAAATATTCACCTCCACGGTCAGATCATAGAAATTTTATTTTCTTGTTACGATGATTTTCCACTTCACTCTGAAATTCTTTGAACTTTTCAAATGTTTCAGACTTATGTTTCATCAAGTAGATATACCCATATCTGCTCAAATCATCTATGAAGGTCAGAAAATAACGATACCCGCCGCGAGCATCAACACTCATTGGACCGCATACATCAGTATGTATTATTTCCAATAAGTCTGTTGCTCGCTCCATTGTTCCGGAGAACGGAGTCTTAGTCATCTTGCCCATGAGGCATGGTTCACAAGCATCAAGTGATTCATAATCAAGTGATTCTAAAAGCCCATCAGCATGGAGTTTCTTCATGCGCTTTACACCAATATGACCTAAACGGCAGTGCCACAAATAAGTTGCACTATCATTATTAAACTTGTATCTTTTGGCTTCAATACTATGAATATGTGTATCACTACTATCGAGATTCAACAGACCACTCATCAAGGGTGCATGACCATAAAAGATATTACTCATATAAATAGAACAACCATTATTCTCTGATTTAAATGAATAACCGTCTCGCATCAAACAAGATCCAGATATAATGTTCATGATTAACGCTAACACCAAATAACAATTATTCAGGTCTAAACTAATCCCGAAGGTAGATGTAGAGGTAGCGTGCCGACCACGATCACATCGACTTTGGAACCATTTCCCACACGCATCGTCACCTCGTCTTTAGCCAATCTTCGCTTAATCCGTAGCCCCTGTTTCGAGTTGCAAATATGAGCAACAGAACCAGTATCAAATACCCAGGCGCTACTACGATCATTAGTAAGGTACACATCAATAACATGTATATCAAATATACCTTTCACTTTGCCATCCTTCTTATCCGCCAAATACTTGGGGCAGTTCCGCTTCCAGTGACTAGTCCCTTTGCAGTAGAAGCACTCAGTCTCAGGCTTAGGTCCAGACTTGGGCTTCTTCACTTGTGCAGCAACTTGCTTGCCGTTCTTCTTGAAGTTCCCCTTCTTCCCTTTGCCCTTCTTCTTGAAACTAGTGGTCTTATTAACCATCAACACTTGATGCTCTTCTTGATTTCTACCTTCACAACCTTTAGCATTGCGAAGAGCTCGGGAATTGTCTTATCCATCCCTTTTATATTATAGTTCATCACAAAACTTTTGTAGCTTGGTGGCAGTGATTGAAGAACTCTGTCAATGACACTATCATCAGGAAGATTAACTCCCAGTTGAGTCATGTGGTTGTGGTACCCAGACATTCTGAGTATATGTTCACTGACAGAACTATTCTCCTCCATCTTGTAGCTATAGAACTTATTGGAGACTTCATATCTCTCAATTCGGGCATTTTCTTGAAATATTAACTTCAACTCTTGGAACATCTCATATGCTCCATGACGTTCAAAACATCGTTGAAGTCCCGATTCTAAGCCGTAAAGCATGGCACACTGAACTATTGAGTAGTCACCAGCTTTGCTCTGCCAGACGTTCATAACGTCCGGAGTTGCTCCTACAGCGGGTCTTGCACCTAACGGTGCTTCCAGGACGTAATTCTTCCGTGCAGCAATAAGGATAATCCTCAAGTTCCGGACCTAGTCCGTGTAGTTGCTACCATCATATTTCAACTTAGCTTTCTCTAGGAACGCATTAAAATTCAAAGGAACGGTAGCATGGGCCATTTATCTACAACAACATAGACATGCAAAATACTATCAAGTACTAAGTTCATGGTAAATTAAAGTTCAATTAATCATATTACTTAAGAACTCCCACTTAGATAGACATCCCTCTAGTCATCTAAATGATCACGTGATCCATATCAACTAAACCATGTCCGATCATCACGTGAGATGGAGTAGCTTTCAATGGTGAACATCACTATGTTGATCATATCTTGTATATGATTCATGCTCAACCTTTCGGTCTTAGTGTTTCGAGGCCATATCTGCATATGCTAGGCTCGTCAAGTTTAACCCGAGTATTCTGCATGTGCAAAACTGGCTTGCACCCGTTGTATGTGAACGTAGAGCTTATCACACCCGATCATCACGTGGTGTCTCGGCACGACGAACTGTAGCAATGGTGCGTACTCTGGGAGAACACTTGTACCTTGAAATTTAGTGAGGGATCATCTTATAATGCTACCGCCGTACTAAGCAAAATAAGATGCATAAAGGATAAACATCACATGCAATCAAAATAAGTGATATGACATGGCCATCATCATCTTGTGCCTCTGATCTCCATCTCCAAAGCACCGTCATGATCACCATCGTCACCGGCTTGACACCTTGATCTCCATCATAGCATCGTTGTCGTCTCGCCAACTATTGCTTCTACGACTATCTCTACCGCTTAGTGATAAACTAAAGCAATTACATGGCGATTGCATTTCATACAATAAAGCGACAACCATATGGCTCTTGCCAGTTGCCGATAACTGTTACAAAACATGATCATCTCATACAACAATTTATATATCATCACGTCCTGACCATATCACATCACAACATGCCCTGCAAAAACTAGTTAGATGTCCTCTACTTTGTTGTTGCAAGTTTTACGTGGCTGCTACGGGCTTCTAGCAAGAACCGTTCTTACCTACGCATCAAAACCACAACGATTTTCCGTCAAGTGTGATGTTTTAACCTTCAACAAGGACCGGGCGTAGTCAAACTCGATTTAACTAAAGCTGGAGACACAGACACCCGCTAGCCACCTGTGTGCGAAGCACGTCGGTAGAACCAGTCTCATGAACGCGATCATGTAATGTCGGTCCGGGCCGCTTCATCCAACAATACCGCCAAATTAAATTAAGACGTTGCTGGTAAGCAGTATGACTATTATCGCCCACAACTCATTGTGTTCTACTCGTGCATATAACATCTACGCATAGACCTGGCTCGGATGCCACTGTTGAGGAATGCAGTATTTCAAAAAAAATTACCTACGATCACGCAAGATCCATCTAGGAGATGCATAGCAACGAGCGGGGAGAGTGTGTCCACGTACCCTCGTAGACTGAAAGCGAAAGCATTTAGTAACGCGGTTGATGTAGAACGTCTTTGCGATCCAACCGATCCAAGTATCGAACGTACGGCACCTCCGTGATCAGCACACGTTCAGCTCGATGACGTCCCTCGAACTCTTGATCTAGTTGAGGCCGAGGGAGAGTTCTGTCAGCACGACTGCGTGGCAACGGTGATGACGAACTTACCGGCGCAGGTCTTCGCCTAAGTACTACGACGATATGACTGAGGTGTGTAACTGTGGAAGGGGGGCACCGCACATGGTTAAGAGAAACTTGTGTGTTCTAGGGTGCCCCCTGCCCCCGTATATAAAGGAGGGGAGGGGAGGCCAGCCGTCCCTCCTAGGGCGCGCCAGGAGAGGGAAATCCTACTAGGACTCCAAGTCCTAGTAGGTTTCCACCTAAGGAAGAGGGGGAAGAAGGAAGGGAGAGAGGGAAGGGAAGGAAAGGGGGGCGCCGCCCCCTTCCCCTAGTCCAATTCAGACCTAATGGGGGGGCGCAGCCAGCCCCTTGTGGCCCTTCATCTCTTCCCACTAAGGCCCATGAAGGCCCATTAGTTCCCCCGGGGGGTCCGATAACCCTCAGGCACTCCAATAGTTATCCGGTACCCCTCAGAACTCATCTGGTGTCCGAATAACATCGCCCAATATATCAATATTTATGTCTCGACCATTTTGAGACTCCTCGTCATGTCCGTGATCTCATCCGAGACTCCGAACAAACTTCGGTCATCAAATCACATAACTCATAATACAAATCGTCATCGAACATTAAGTGTGCGGACCCTACGGGTTTGTCGGAGTAAATAGACATGGGTAGCCTAACCGACTGCCCCTGGCTATTCCAAAAATTATCAGGCCATTTGGGCCTTCAAGTATTTCAAGCATTGGGCCGCCTTCCCCGGCCGGCTACCTCTGAAGCCGACTCTCAGAAGGCGACCCATCCTCAGCAACCTCCCCCCAAGATAACCACGGGGTGGCCGACTCCAGGAAGCCGGCCATAGAGGATGCCGACTCCCCAGAGCCGACCATGAAGAACGCCGACTCCCCAAAGCCGGCTACGAAGAACGCCGACTCCAAGACTGCACCCACCAAAACTACACCCACATAACGGTGACAAGACGGGGTGTGGCCACAGTGCGGCCCACTACCCCTGAAGCCCGAGGCAGGCATGGCCACAGGACGCTGTATGGGACGGCCATCTCCCGTCCGGCTCGGCACTGTAGCCATGCTGGCCTCAACGTCACCCACGACAGACGCCAGTACGGCCCACGGGCGGCGGGCCCCTTCAGCCAGAGAGAGGCGCGAAGGCGGCCCGGCCTCCCCCAGTCGGCCAAGGGCGTAGCCGGCCCCCAGAAGCCGGCTACCCCCTCCCTCGAAGCATGTGCCACATTAAGGAGACAAGACGAGGTAAGGCTACAGTGAGAGCCCTCGAGGCGGCACACTGTAGCCACGCTTACCTCGACGGAGCCCTCGTCATCAGGGGCGAGGCTACAGTGAGCAGCCGCCGACAAGACCCTAGGTGGTGGGGCCGGCGTGTCGACCAAGAGGCCGGCAGCCGGCGGGACCCACCAGTCGGCGGGCCCCAACGGCCGGCGGAGAAGCCGGCGAGCGTAGACACTGACGGCTGGGACCAGCGCCCAGCCGGATTACAATTGTACCCCCGGGGGTAGGCCTATATAAACCCCCCGGGACACCCATGCAAAGGGTTGGCTTCTTAGAGTTACACACACAGCATAGAAGGAGGGAAGCAAGAGCTAGCCTTGTTCTTCTTCTCCCTTGAACCCAACAGCTCTAGGAGCGTTTGTAGCTACTCTTTCTGATCTAGTGATCATGCGGAGACCCCGCAGAGCAGGACTAGGGGTGTTATCTCCTCGGAGAGCCCCGAACCTGGGTAAGATTCGCCGGCGTGCATGTCTTCGCCTCATCCCGTTTCCAGGCACCGGCGACGTCTTACTAGCACCCACTATGATAAGCCACCCGTTGGCATATGTCGCACCTACCACCCGACATTTGGCGCCCACCATGGGGCCAGGTGCACCGTCGTCCGGAGACCTGTTCTGGATGGGAACCCTCTTCCTCCCCCGCGAGCGCAGCCAGCCTGCTGCGCCCGATGGCGTTTGCCTCGACGCGCTGCAAGGCGTCGACGACGCCTGCGCGGCGAGCTGCCTCGCCGATCTTCTCGGCGAGACTCGCATCTCCGACGAGCCCGCGTCCGACGCGGGCACGGACTACCCCGAGAGCCGCCTCGTCAGCCTCCTCGACCAGCTTCACGTCGCTAGCGAGCCCGCTGCAGATGTGGAGTCGGTCGGCTCCACCGACCCGATGCTTGTCGATTCCGACACGGCATCGCTCGACGCCTACCCCTCCGACGTGGTGGTCTTCGACGATCCTCTCCCTCGAGCTGACAGTGGCAGCAGCGCTGTCACCGAAGTGTTGGTCATCAGCCACGTCGCTAACTCGGGCAAGAACGCCCACGACGCCCTGCAAGCGGCGATGCACGACCTATCCGTCCCCATCCCGGCCGACGCCGACGCCGAGACCCTGGAGGCACGCCGCCTCGCCCTCGTCGCGGAAGGCCATAAGATAGCCTCCATGAGACGCCTCACCGAGGCCCACCAGCGCGAAGTCGACCGCGCCGCCTTCGGTACGCTGCCGCCTAGCGGACCGAGCCGAGCGGCTTCGTCCAGAAGCGCGGCGCGGCTATCGCCAGCATGCTGGGGGCAGATCGCCCCGTCTACGCCACCCCGCTCGAGAATCTACGAGCCGCCTAGGCGGCCGCTGAAGAGCTGAATGGGCTGGGAGCCGACGAGCTCCCCAGATGACAAGGCGGATCCAGCAGCTGATCGATGCGGCTGCAGAACGACATGAAGCCGGCGCCCGCGCCGATAGTCATCCCCCGCGCCGAGAGCGCGCCGCGACATCCCGCTCGCCGACTCCGAGTGGCGCCCCCCAGAGAAAAGACAAGGAGCCGGCTGCTAGCCGCAGCCGGACTCGTATCACCATCAAGCGCGACGCGGAAGGCCGCCCTCGAGTGGTCGAGCGCGGGAAATCCGCCTCCTCCCCCGCCTCGAAGGGAGAGACGCTTCACCCCGCCTCCCGTCACGCACCCGACTCTTGGTGACCGGCTAGGCCGCCGAGAAGGAGTCGGCGAGAACGACGCCCGCCACCGGATCGACCGCCTTGCTCGATCCCTGGCTTTAGAAGAAGAAGACGATGTCGGCCCGCCATGCTTTGGCCCCTGTATCCGCGACGAGCCCTTCCCCAAAGGGTACTCGCTCCCCAGAGACACGCCCAAGTACAACGGCTCAGTGAAGCCGGAAGATTGGCTCATCGACTACTCCACTGCTGTCAGCATAGCCAACGGCAATCGGCGCATAGCCGTGAAATACGTCCCCCTCATGCTGCAAGGCACGGCGCGCACCTGGCTCAACAGCCTCAAGCCCTACAGCATCAACAGCTGGCTGGACTTCACGGAAGTCTTCGTCCGCAACTTCACCAGCACGTACAAGCGGCCCCCCAAGCCCCGGCAGCTCTCCCTGTGCGTCCAAGGACCCAATGAGTCGACCCGCGACTACCTCACGCGGTGGGCCGAGCTCCGCAACTCCTGCGAGGGGGTGCACAAGGTTCAGGCCATCGAGTACTTCACCGCCGGGTGCCGAGAGGGCACCCTCCTCAAGCACCGACTCCTCTGCGACGAGCCGGCTACCCTCGACGAACTGCTAGTCATCGCAGACAAGTACGCCACGGCCGACTCCTCGATGAAGACCGAGCTTCGAGTAGACGCCTCTGGGAAGGTGACTGCTCCGGCTCCCAAGACGCCGGCTGGCGACTCCAATCGGCGCCCTTACCAGAACGATCACAAGCGCAAGGCCCCCATGCCGCCTTCCGCCAGTCGGCAGGTGGCCACAGTTGAAGAAGAGCAGCCCGAAGAGCGGCCCGCTCCCAAGAAGAAGGGTGGCAGACCGGCTTGGCAGCCGGCTTTCTCTTACGAGCAGACTCTCGACGCCCCCTGCAAGTTCCACAGCGGCACGAAGCCGTCCAACCACACGACCCGAAAATGCCACTGGCTCACGCGAATCTCCAAGGGCGAAGGGTTGGTGCCGCCTCCGCCTCCCGGCCCGCCGCCTCCAGCCCCCCAGCAGCCGGCGGCTCGGCCGGCAGTCGGAGCCATCCAAGACGAATTCCCTGAAGAGCACGCCGCCTACGTCGTCTTCACCAGCCAAGCCGAAGACAAGCGCAGTCGGCGCCGCCAGCATCAAGAGGTCAACGCGGTCGCCTCTAGCGCTCCCGAGTTCATGCACTGGTCAGAGAAGCCAATCAGATGGAGCCAGGCCGACCACCCAGAGGTGATGCCATCCCCTGGCTCCTATGCACTGGTCTTGGACGTCACCCTCGCGACGGAGAGGCGAGCTGCCCGATTCTCCCGCATCCTGATAGATGGCGGTAGCAGTATCAATATACTGTACCGCGATACCATGGAGAAGCTGGATATCAAGGCGAAGCAGCTCATGCCAAGGCGGACCGTGTTCCATGGTATCGTCCCCGGCTTGTCGTGCTCCCCGATCGGCAAGATTAAGATATCGTCGACTTCCTTCGTGAGAATCGAGACATTTTTGCATGGTCCCCAAAGGACATGCCGGGTGTCCCGAAGGATTTCGCCGAGCACAAATTACATGTCCGAGCTGATGCGAAGCCGGTCAAGCAGCCCCTCCGCCGACTGTCAGAAGAGAAGCGAAGAATCGTAGGGGAAGAGATAGCCCGGCCCCTCGCTGCCGGCTTTATTATGGAAGTGTTCTTTCCAGAGTGGCTTGCCAACCCAGTTCTGGTATTGAAGAAGAATAACAAGTGGCGTATGTGTATAGACTACACCAGCCTGAACAAGGCCTGCCCCAAGGATCCGTTTGCTTTGCCACGGATTGACCAAGTGATAGACTCCACAGCCGGATGCGAGCTGTTGAGTTTTTTGGATGCCTACTCAGGGTACCATCAGATCAAGTTGGACCCAGCAGACCACCTGAAGACTGCCTTCATCACACCATTTGGAGCTTTCTGTTACCTGACTATGACATTCGGCTTGAGGAATGCCGGTGCCACTTTTCAGCGTTGCATGCAGAAATGCCTCCTGAAGCAACTCAGCAGAATTGCCACGTCTATGTAGACGACATTGTGGTGAAGATAGAGAAGCGCGGCACCCTGCTGGAAGACCTGAAAAAAACATTCGCCAACTTGCGCCGATTCCAAATCAAGCTCAACCCCGAGAAGTGCGTGTTCGGAGTACCAGCCGGCCAGCTGCTAGGCTTTCTGGTCTCCGAACGCGGCATCGAGTGCAACCCTGTAAAGATCAAGGCCATCGAGAGGATGGAGATTCCCACCAAACTGCGAGATGTGCAAAAGTTCACCGGGTGCTTGGCCTCCCTGAATCGCTTTATCAGCCGACTAGGAGAGAAGGCTCTCCCCCTGTACCGACTCATGAAGAAGTCCACTCACTTCGAGTGGAACGACCAAGCCGACCAAGCCTTCCATGAGTTGAAGAAGATGCTGACCACTCCGCCTGTCCTGGCAGCGCCGACTGAGAAGGAGCCCATGCTCCTCTACATTGCCGCGACTAGCCGAGTAGTCAGCACAGTTGTTGTGGTCCAGCGCCCTGAAGAAGGCCGAGCCCAGCTGGTTCAGAGGCCGGTGTACTACCTAAGCGAAGTGCTATCCAGCTCAAAGCAGAACTACCCGCACTACCAGAAGATGTGCTATGGGGTGTACTTCGCCGCCAAGAAACTGAAGCCCTACTTCCAAGAGCACCCCATCATGGTCGTGTGCACCGCCCCGCTCGCCGAGATCATAAGCAGCCGGGATGCATCCGACCGGGTGGCTAAATGGGCCATTGCACTGGCGCCCCACACGATCTTCTACCAGCCCCGCACCGCCATCAAGTCCCAAGCATTGGCCGACTTCCTCGTCGACTGGGCCGAGACCCAGTACCTACCGCCGGCTCCCGACTCTACCCATTGGCGGATGCACTTTGACGGGTCCAAGATGCGCACCGGCTTGGGAGCCGGCATCGTCCTCACCTCTCCCAAAGGTGACAAGCTCAGATACACGCTGCAAATCCACTTCGCCGCCTCCAACAACGTGGCCGAGTATGAGGCGCTCGTACATTGGCTCCGGCTAGCCAAAGAGCTCGGCATACGCCGGATCCTGTGTTACGGCGACTCAGACTTAGTGGTCCAGCAGTCGTCTGGCGACTGGGATGCCAAGGACGCGAATATGGCGAGCTATCAATTCCTCGTCCAGCAGATCAGCGGATACTTCGAAGGGTGTGAGTTCCTTCACGTGCCAAGGGCCGACAACGACCAAGCAGATGCCCTAGCACGGATCGGCTCCACCCGACAAGCCATACCGACTAGCGTCTCCCTCCAGCGCCTCCTCAAGCCGTCCATCAAGCCGTCTCCAGAGTCGGACTCTATCTTCGTGCCGCCTGTGCCAGATGCAGCCGGATCCGACTGGAGGAACCCCGCAGGCGGCACGGGGACTTCGACAACTGGCCCGCCCACTACCGTAGTCGCACCCGGCCCGGGGACTTCAGAACCCGGCCCGGGGACTGCAGCAACGCAAGAAGCGGTGGCCGACTCCAATTCCATGCCTCCCGACCCACCCACCCGAGTCATGGTGGCTACACTAACAGAAGAAGAAGTCACAGCTCCATCATGGGCCCAGCCCATCCTCAAGTTCTTAGTCAGCAGAGAGCTGCCGGCTGATGAGATCTCAGCAAGACTAGTGCAACGACGAGCCGGAGCATATGCGATAATCAACAGAGAGCTTGTCAAGCGCAGCGTCACTGGAGTCTTCCAGCGCTGTGTCGAGCCAGAAAAAGGAGTGGCAATCCTCAAGGATATCCATCAAGGCGAATGCGGCCACCACGCAGGCTCAAGATCACTTGTGGCCAAGGCTTTCCGCCATGGTTTCTTTTGGCCGACTGCCTTGGAAGATGCCAAACAAATAGTCAAGAGCTGCAGAGGATGCCAAGTCTTCAGTTCCAAGCAACACCTGCCGGCTTCTGCACTCAAGACCATTCCCCTCACCTGGCCCTTTGCCGTCTGGGGACTGGACATGGTGGGCCCTTTCAAGACAGCCCGCGGCGGCTTGACACATCTGCTTGTCGCCGTGGACAAGTTCACCAAGTGGATCGAAGCGAAGCCGATCAAGAAGCTGAACGGGCCGACTGTCGTGACATTCATCACTGACATCACTACTCGGTACGGCGTGCCGCACAGCATCATCACCGACAACGGCACGAACTTCGCCAAAGGAGCAGTGGCACGTTTCTGCGCGACGCAGGGTATCCGACTGGACTTAGCGTCCGTCGCCCACCCGCAGTCAAACGGCCAGGTCGAGCGAGCAAATGGACTCATCCTCTCCGGCATCAAGCCCCGACTGGTTGTACCACTGGAGCGATCGGCCGGCTGCTGGCTCGATGAGCTGCCGGCTGTCCTCTGGAGTCTGCGTACTACCCCCAACAAGTCAACCGGCTTCACTCCGTTCTTCCTTGTATATGGTGTCGAGGCTGTCATCCCAACCGACATCGAGTTCGACTCGCCTCGGATCACCATGTACACGGAGGCGGAGGCCAAGGAAGCAAGAGAAGACGGCGTCGACCTACTAGAAGAAGGCCGGCTGTTAGCACTCAGCCGGTCCGCCATCTACCAGCAAGGGTTGCGCCGCTACCACAACCGCAAGGTCAAGCCAAGATCCTTCCAAGAGGGCGACCTTGTGCTTCGGCTGATCCAGCGAACAGCCGGCCAGCACAAGCTCTCGGCCCCTTGGGAAGGCCCCTTCGTCATCAGCAGGGCACTAGACAACGACTCCTACTACCTGATCGACGCGCAAAAACCAAGAGCACGCAAGAGAGACGACTCCGGCAAGGAGTCGGAGCGACCATGGAATGCGAACCTCCTGAGAAGATTTTACAGTTGAAAGCAGTATGTATCATGCTCCCCTTTTGTATTAAAGTACGAAACAACAGGCTCCCCGAGGAGCACTCGAGGACTGCCTTTATTTATCTATGAATGATGATTGTCATATCCATGAATGTATTATTACATTTGATTTCTTATCTGGCACCGGGTTCGACTAGTCGGCCCGGGGACTGGCCGCCTTGAGCTATATTAAAAGTTCTACCTGAAGTCAGACAAGTAGTGTGCCGGCTCCCGAGTCCTCTCTTGTTGAAAGTCGCAGCTCGAAGAACCGACTGTCCGACTAGCAAGAGCCAAGGCAGAAGGGATGCCCACACGAAAAACGGCTAAGGACTAACGAACTTATATAGCGAAAAGACGGCCTCCAACCACGCCTGCCGGCTTCCTAAGCACTTAGCTCTAAATCCAACAAAGCTAGAGTACTTGCCCTCCCAATTGGCCAAGCACTCCTCCAGCCACAGATTGCAGAGCAACTGTCTGACTGGGGAGGCAGCAACCAAGGGAGGGCGGCAAAGGAAACAGCAGAAGGATGAAAAGCAAAGAACGAGGAAAAGCCAAACGCATGCATAGTCATATATACATATAAAGCCCCCAACAGGCCGGCAAGCGACATAGTTCGAATACACCCCCAGTGGGTGGAATTGTGCAGACTTAACATAATATTGTTCCAAAAGTGACAAGACAGGAAAACAAGAGATAGCAGACTAGACTAAGGCGCGGTGCGGGAGCCAGGCTGGTCGGTGGAGATGGCGTCGCCGGTCGAAGGAGTGGCCGGCTGGCGGGTCTCGGCTTGGTCACCACCGGTGGCAGGCGACGTACCCGCGCGCGACGTGGTGCTGGAGGCGCGGTCAGGCTGAGGCCGGCCGGCCGCTCCACCATCCGGCTCGGCGTCTTCACCCTCCTCCTCCTCCTCCTCGCCCTCGTCGCTGGAGTCGATCTCCTCCGCCGAGTCTTCACCGTCTGCCGGGTTCAGCCCGAACCACTCCTCCGGCTGGGCGACACCGTTTTTATCTACCTTAGGGGCGAAGACGCTGGTGTCGGTGTAGTCGGCGATTGCCGAAGCCCGCCGGATGATGGCCGGCCGCGCCGGCTCCAGCTCCGTGTCGGCTTGCTGCCGCCAGGTAGCCAGCTGGTCCAGACTCAGGCCCGGGTACCAGGCCTTGACGAACTCCAGCGCCCGCCTGGCGCCGGACCGAGCCGCCGAGGCCTTCCAGGCTTCGAAGCGACCGACCGCTACCTCCAGCCAGTCGGCAGTCCGACTGGGGGTGCGGGGAACCACTTCGCCGGCGGAGCAGTCGGTGAGCCGGCTAGAGACGGGCCTGGATCGCCCAGAGCTACTCCTCCAGCGAACGGCCAGCGCTTGGTGCGATCTCGAAGCCAGCCTGCCTTCGCGCTTGGCGGCGGGCCTCGATGATCTGGTTGGCGGCGGTAGAGTAGCCAGGGAAGTACTCTGTGCAAGAAAGAAAGAGAAAGAAGAGAAAACACCAAGTCAGAAAATGAGCCAAAAGCGGCAGACGGCAAGAAAGGACGAAGAAGTAGGCGGCTTACCGTCAACCAGATCTTCGATCTGACCATAGCCAGTGATCAGAGTCTGCCTTGCTTCAGCCCAGCCAGCCGCCTCTGTCTCATACTCGGCCTGGAGGGCGGCTTCGTGGTCCTGCACCGCCTTCAGAGCCGCCTTATGGCTCTCCTCCTGGTCGGCCAACCTCTTGGCCAGGCGGTCACGCTCCTGCACCAAGGCGGCGAACTCGGCCTCCTTGGCACGAAGGGCAGTCTGAGAACTTCCCAGCTGCACCCTCAGGTTGGCGTTGGCCGCTGCAAGGACGGCAGAAAAAGAAGAAGCAATAAGAGGAAGTCGTCAAGAAAGATCCGACCCGACTGCTCAGCAGTCGGCCCGGATCTCGGGGACTACACCCAGTGGGTGCGCTGACGCGCCCCCACATGAGATAAAGGACGAAACACTTACCCCGGCTCTCAGTTAGGTCGGCGGTCTTCTGTGTCAGCTCCCGAGCCTGGGAGTTGAAGGCAGCTGCACGAAGATTGTGGTAGTCCTGCAAGACAGGCAGAAGATCGAAGTAAGGACAAGAATAGCAAAGCCAAACCCACTAAGAAGTTCCAAGCCGCCTGCTCATCAGCCGACTCGGAACTCGGGGACTACACCCAGTGGGTGCGCTGACGCGCCCCCACGGAAGAAACCAAGATCAAGAAGAAGCAAGATAAGAAAACTAACCCGGATGGCCGCCCGCGTCGCAAGAAATTCGCCTCAGCGCCGTCGCCTGGGCCTGGAGCCGGGTCCGGACGTCCTGCGCGGCCACGTTCATCACGGCCGTCCCTCCACCCGGCGTCCACCCCGAGGTGGCGCTGGCCGCCTCCACATCTTGGGCCGACGAGCTGGAGCCCGCAGCCAGCTGCGGCTCCGACGCAACCTTCTGTGGCTCTGACGCAGCCCTCCCCGCGCGCCGCCTCGGCGGCATCCGGACCGCCAGCTCAGTCCTCGGGGCCGGCTCGCCCCCCGCCGACTGCGCAGGCGGCAGATCAGGCCGGCCGCCTTGAGCCGCCCCAGACGGCGGAGTCGGTACCGCCGCCCTCTCCAAGATGACGACGTCGTCATCCCTCTCCAGCCCCGGCCGGTCACCGCCGGCTTCTTCGGGCGAGGGCTCTCGGGCCCCAGGCGCCGCAACGCGCAGCGGGGTGACCAGCAAGGCTTCCTCCGCCATCGCTGCTGCCGCAGCCTCCGCTTGAGCCTTGGCCGCGGCGTCAGCGCGCGCCTTCGCCGCCTCCTCCTCCTGCGCCGCCTTGGCGGCAGCCGCCTTCAAAGCCTCCGCCTCCCGCACCTCCCGCACCTCCCGCGCGTTCCGCTCCATCGCCGCCAGAAGATCGGCATGGGGGTCCACGCGGCGAGTGGTGGTCCCAGATCCCCTCGGCGACTCAATGACAGAGGCGGCAGCCGCCCGCTCGAGCGACAATGGAGCTCTGATTGTTTGGAGAAAAAGACAAGGATTCAGGAGCCACCAGAGAAAGGAAAAAAGAGTACACGAAGGAGTTTGAACTTACGCCGACACCGTCTGCGGTTGCTTCACCGTCTTGCAGAAGCGAGCCGCCTTCGCGGCCGCCTCCTCCCGCCTAGTCGCCGATGCCCCGCCTCGGGGCTTCTTCGTTCGACTGCCGAACAAACCCTGCGCGGCACGACGCTTTTGCCCGCCGCCCCGAGCAGGTGGTGCAGCGGAAGAACCCGCGCCGCGACCAGACGCCGGCTGACGGCGCGGGACGACTTCAGCCTCGTCGTCGTCCGGCCAGTCGTCGAAGCTGACTCCATGCCCGGAGCCGCCTGCTTCGCCGCCGGCTCGGCCACCACCCGGCTCGGAGTTGTCGTCCATAGCAGCCGCCCCAAGTCGGGGTCCTCCAGATCGTGCTCCGTCCGGTCGGGGACGAATCGGCGCTCCGCGTCCGACCCGCCGGCAGGCCGGAGAAGAGGGCTCTGTCGAAGACAAGCCGACTAGTCAGAGTCGGCCAAAGGAACTTGGCGATAAAACAGAGAGAAGAAGAAGAGACGAGGAGAACATACCGTGGGCGGCGGATTGGCTCGGCTATATGGCTCCTTGCCGAACTGCCACTCTGCGGAGAGTTTGCAGTTCGCGAGGTAGTTCACCATATAGGCCACCTCGTCGTGCGGCATGTCTTTGGTACACATCCGGCTCGGATCGAGCTGGCCACTCATCTGACAGATCAGATGAGGGCGGCTCTGGAGCGGGAGTACCCGGCGCGTGACGAAGGCGGCCAGCAGGTCGGGCCCAGACAACCCCTCCGATTGGATCATCACTCGCACTCGGGCGATGGCCGCGTTTCCAGCCGGCGTCAGCGTCACGGCCCGGTATGACCACTGGGGCCGCCTGCCCGCCGGTGGGCCGGCTACGTAAGCCGACAGGTTGACGTAGTCGCCCTGCGGGGCTACGTTCCTGACGTAGAAGTACGACTTTTGCCATAACTTCACCGACTGGATCAGCGTGATGACGGGGAAGGGGTTGTCGGCAGCCACCCTCCGCATCGCGATGAAGGCGCCAGTCTGAGCCGGCACACCCTGCATGCGCGTGCCCAGCTTGGACTGGAAGAACTCCCCCCAGAGCTCGAGGGTAGGGAGGACACCGAGGTAGCCTTCGCACAAGGTGACAAAGGTAGACAGCAGCACCACCGCGTTCGGGGTGAGGTGGTGCGGCTGGAGCTAGTAGAACTCGAGCCAAGAGCGGAATAAGGCGCTCACGGGCAGGCCGAGGCCGCGCAAGAAATGCGAGCGGAAGACCACCCGCTCGCCCTCCCGCGGTTCCGGCATAATCTCCTTCGCCGGAGCGAGACGGACCTCCACCTTGTCCGCGCCGGGCAGCCGCCGCGTCTTGCGAAGGAATTCGACGTGATCCTCGTGGACGTTGGAGCCGTCCCAATCCCCGCCATACTGCTCCGTGGCGGGAGGCATGGCAAAAACAAGCGCGGCGGCGGAGGAACAAGTAGTGGAAGAGCGCGGCGGCGAGGCGCTGTTGCAAGAAACGGCAGGAGGAAGAAGATGGCGGAAAGAAGAAGAGCGTGCGAGAGCCTGCCGCTCTCCCCCTACCCCTACTTATAGCTTCGCAAGGTGAAGCTGGGGAGGCCGGACGTGGGGTGAGACGTGGGATTAACTGCACCCACTCCCCCCACGCCTCGCGATTATTGCGCCCTAAAGGCGTGCCGAAACTGCCACAGGGAGACGTGCGGGCGGTTTCGGGCTGCAGAGAATCCATGCTTGGGCCCAGGCGTGGGCGTGGCGGGCCCCCGCCCTGCGGCGACGTCCCGTCGCGCGCGTGGGCTGGCAGACTTTTTAGCCTAGAGAGGCCACGTGGTTCGCAGGCGGCAAGTGGCCGGCCCGCGGCCCGGTGCACGTGCTGGCGAGCTCCCGCCCTCCGACTCCGAAATTTTTGGCCAAGACGACGCGCCTAACCAAAGCCGGCTCCCAGCTGCCGGCTTGTCAAGATAGGAAGCTGATCGAGCTTCTTGACTCCTACCCAACCTCGAAGCCCAATCAGCTTCGGGGACTACTGTCGGAGTAAATAGACATGGGTAGCCTAACCGACTGCCCCTGGCTATTCCAAAAATTATCAGGCCATTTGGGCCTTCAAGTATTTCAAGCATTGGGCTGCCTTCCCCGGCCGGCTACCTCTGAAGCCGACTCTCAGAAGGCGACCCATCCTCAGCAACCTCCCCCCAAGATAACCACGGGGTGGCCGACTCCCCAGAGCCGACCATGAAGAACGCCGACTCCCCAGAGCCGGCCACAAAGAACGCCGACTCCAAGACTGCACCCACCAAAACTACACCCACATAACGGTGACAAGACGGGGTGTGGCCACAGTGCGGCCCACTACCCCCGAAGCCCGAGGTAGGCATGGCCACAGGACGCCGTACGGGACGGCCATCTCCCGTCCGGCTCAGCACTGTTGCCATGCTGGCCTCAACATCACCCACGACAGACGCCAGTACGGCCCACGGGCGGCGGGCCCCTTCAGCCAGAGAGAGGCGCGAAGGCGGCCCGGCCTCCCCGAGTCGGCCAAGGGCGTAGCCGGCCCCCAGAAGCCGGCTACCCCCTCCCTCGAAGCATGTGCCACATTAAGGAGACAAGACGAGGTAAGGCTACAGTGAGAGCCCTCGAGGCGGCACACTGTAGCCACGCTTACCTCGACGGAGCCCTCATCATCAGGGGCGAGGCTACAGTGAGCAGCCGCTGACAAGACCCTAGGTGGTGGGGCCGGCGTGTCGACCAAGAGGCCGGCAGCCGGCGGGACCCACCAGTCGGCGGGCCCCAACGGCCGGCGGAGAAGCCGGCGAGCGTAGACACTGACGGCTGGGACCAGCACCTAGCCGGATTACAATTGTACCCCCGGGGGTAGGCCTATATAAACCCCCCGGGACACCCATGCAAAGGGTTGGCTTCTTAGAGTTACACACACAGCATAGAAGGAGGGAAGCAAGAGCTAGCCTTGTTCTTCTTCTCCCTTGAACCCAACAGCTCTAGGAGCGTTTGTAGCTACTCTTTCTGATCTAGTGATCATGCGGAGACCCCGCAGAGCAGGACTAGGGGTGTTATCTCCTCGGAGAGCCCCGAACCTGGGTAAGATTCGCCGGCGTGCATGTCTTCGCCTCATCCCGTTTCCAGGCACCGACGACGTCTTACTGGCACCCACTATGATAAGCCACCCGTTGGCATATGTCGCACCTACCACCCGATAGGGTTCGAGAACTATGTCGACATAACCGAGACACATCTCCAGTCAATAACTAATAGCGGAACCTGGATGCTCATATTGGTTCCTACATATTCTACGAAGTTCTTTATCGGTCAAACCGCATAACAACATACGTTGTTACCTTTGTCATCGGTATGTTACTTGCTCGAGATTCGATCGTTATCATCATACCTAGTTCAATCTCGTCACTGGCAAGTCTCTTTACTCGTTCCGTATTGCATCATCCCATGACTAACTCATTAGTCACATTGCTTGCAAGGCTCATAGTGATGTGCATTACTGAGAGGGCCCAGAGATACCTCTCTGATACACGGAGTGACAAATCCGAATCTCGATCTATGCCAACTCAACAAACACCATCGGAGACACCTGTAGAGCATCTTTATAATCACCCAGTTACATTGTGACGTTTGATAGCACACAAGGTGTTCCTCCAGTATTCGGGAGTTGTATAATCTCATAGTCTGAGGAACATGTAGAAGTCATGAAGAAAGCAATAGCAGAAAAACTAAACGATCATTATGCTAAGCTAACGGATGGGTCTTGTCCATCACATCATTCTCTAATGATGTGATCCCGTTCATCAAATGACAACACATGTCTATGGCTAGGAAACATAACCATCTTTTATTAACAAGCTAGTCTAGTAGAGGCATACTAGGGGCACTCTGTTTGTCTATGTATCCACACATGTACTAAGTTTCTGGTTAATACAATTCTAGCATGAATAATAAACATTTATCATGATATAAGGAAATATAAATAACAACTTTATCATTGCCTCTAGGGCATACACTACAAAAAAATACACATCCGTGATGATACGTGTTTGTCACAGTAGGTCACGTTTTCTGTCATGCATGTACATCCATGACAAATTAATGACATAATGAAGATAGTCATACCTGTGTTGTCGTAGAAGTGTTCCATGACATTACCAAAATTATCATCACGAAAGTGTCCACTTCCATGACGATATATCGCGCGTCACAGAAGTGCTTTTGTCAAGGGTGACCGACACGTGGCATCCACCGTAACGGAACGTCGTTAAGCTATCAGGTCCGGTTTTGGATCCGATAACCCGTTAACAGCCCCGACCAATGGGGATTTTCCACGTGTAAAATCATCATTGGCTGGAGGAAACACGTGTCGGCTCACCGTTGGGACAGATGTCATCCACTCATTGGACCCAAAGCGCCTATGATACGTCCACACGTGGCATGGCCCAACAGAGGCCCATATAGGTTAAAAAGGCCGGCCCAGTCAAAGGCCCGTAGTACTTACTTAGGTACTAGTGGGCCAGCCCAATAACGACCTGCTTAATAAAGGCCCATTTACGGCCCGAAGCCAGATCTGTCCCGTTAATTGTTCGCCGAATATTTGGGCCCATTTACAGCCCGAAGCCAGATCTGGCCCGTTAATTGTTCGCCGAATATTTGGGCCCAATTACAGCCCAGTGACTTTCGGCCTGTTAGAGGCCCGATGTAGACATGGGCCCATTTCAGCCCGGTGTGACTTTCGGCCTGGGAATGGCCCATGCTTCCCATGGGTCATATATGGTCCGACAGGACATCGGGCTCACTAACGGCCCGTGATAAAGGTGGCTGATACGTCTCCAGCGTATCTATAATTTATGAAGTATTCATGCTATGATATTATCCATCTTGGATGTTTAATGGGCTTTATTATGCACTTTTATATTATTTTTGGGACTAACCTATTAACCCAGAGCCCAGTGCCAGTTTCTGTTTTTTCCCTTGTTTCAGTGTTTCGCAGAAAAGGAATATCAAACGGAGTCCAAATGGAATGAAACCTTCGGGAGAGTTATTTTTGGAACGGAAGCAATCCAGAAGACTTGGAGTGTACGTAAGGGAAGCAACAAGGAAGGCACGAGGTAGGGGGCGCCCCCACCCCCCTGGGCGCGCCCTCCACCCTCGTGGGGCCCTCGTGGCTTCCTTGACCAACTTCTTTCTCCTATATATATCCATATACCCTAAAAACTTCGGGGAACAGAATAGATCGGGAGTTCCACCGCCGCAAGCCTCTGTAGCCACCAAAAACCAATTGAGACCCTGTTCTGGCACCTTGCCGGAGGGGAATCCCTCATCGGTGGCCATCTTCACCATCCCGGCGCTCTCCATGACGAGGAGGGAGTAGTTCACCCTCGGGGCTGAGGGTATGTACCAGTAGCTATGTGTTTGATCTCTCTCTCTCGTGTTCTTGAGGTGGTACGATCTTGATGTATCGTGAGCTTTGCTATTATAGTTGGATCTTATGATGTTTCTCCCTCTACTCTCTTGTAATGGATTGAGTTTTCTCTTTGAAGTTATCTTATCGGATTGAGTCTTTAAGGATTTGAGAACACTTGATGTATGTCTTGCCGTGCTTATCTGTGGTGACAATGGGATATCACGTGATCCACTTGATGTATGTTTTGGTGATCAACTTGCGGGTTCCGCCCATGAACCTATGCATAGGGGTTGGCACATGTTTTCGTCTTGACTCTCCGGTAGAAACTTTGGGGCACTCTTTGAAGTTCTTTGTGTTGGTTGAATAGATGAATCTGAGATTGTGTGATGCATATCGTATAATCATACCCACGGATACTTGAGGTGACATTGGAGTATCCAGGTGACATTAGGGTTTTGGTTGATTTGTGTCTTAAGGTGTTATTCTAGTACGAACTCTATGATAGATCGAACGGAAAGAATAGCTTCATGTTATTTTACTACAGACTCTTGAATAGATCGATCAGAAAGGATAACTTTGAGGTGGTTTCGTACCCTACCATAATCTCTTCATTTGTTCTCCGCTATTAGCAACTTTGGAGTGACTCTTTGTTGCATGTTGAGGGATAGTTATATGATCCAGTTATGTTATTATTGTTGAGAGAACTGTCACTAGTGAAAGTATGAACCCTAGGCCTTGTTTCCTAGCATTGCAATACCGTTTGTGCTCACTTTTATCATTAGATACCTTGCTGTTTTTATATTTTCAGATTACAAAAACCTATATCTATCATCCATATTGCATTTGTATCACCATCTCTTCGCCAAACTAGTGCACCTATACAATTTACCATTGTATTGGGTGTGTTGGGGACACAAGAGACTCTTTGTTATTTGGTTGCAGGGTTGCTTGAGAGAGACCATCTTCATCCTACGCCTCCCACGGATTGATAAACCTTAGGCCATCCACTTGAGGGAAATTTGCTACTGTCCTACAAACCTCTGAACTTGGAGGCCCAACAACGTCTACAAGAAGAAGGTTGCGTAGTAGACATCAAGCTCTTTTCTGGCGCCGTTGCCGAGCAGGTGAGTGCTTGAAGGTATATCTTTAGATCTTGCAATCGAATCTTTTTGTTTCTTGTTTTAGCACTAGTTTAGTTTATAAAAGAAAAACTACCAAAAAATGGAATTGAGTTTGTCTCATACGCTTCATATCTTTCGTGAGAATGATGGAAAGGAAAATTGTGCTCAAGTGCTAGAATAAGAATGCATTAGAATGTTTGGCACTAAATCTTTGTATGATGAGCATGATTGCAATGTTGTTAGTATGAATTCTTTGAATACCCATGATGCTAATGATATGCAAAGCCACAAGCTTGGGGATGCTGTGTTTGATGAAGATGATATGTTTAGTCCCCCAAGCTTTGATGAGCAAATTTACTATGATGAAAGCATGCCTCCTATCTATGATGATTATTGTGATGACACGTATGCTTTAAAGAATAATGATAACCATGAAACTTGTCATCTTGATCTTAATTTTTAATCACATGATAGTTCTTTTGTTGAGTTTGCTCTCACTACTATTGATGAAAATAAATTTGCTTATGTGGAGAGTAATAAAAATTCTATGCTTGTAGATCATGAAAAGAATGCTCTAGGTGCTGGTTATATTGTTGAATTCATTCATGATGCTACTGAAAATTATTATGAGAGAGGATCATATGCTTCTACATATTGCAATAATATCAAGTTTCCTCTCTATGTGCTTAAAGTTTTGAAGTTATGCTTGTTTTGCCTTCCTATGCTAGTTGATTATTGTTCCCATAAGTTGTTTGCTCACAAAATCCCTATGCATAGGAAGTGGGTTAGACTTAAATGTGCTAGTAATACTCTTCATGATGCTCTCTTTATGTTTCAATTCTTATTTTTTGTGTGAGCATCATTGAAATCATCATGCCTAGCCAGGGGCGTTAAACGTTAGCGCTTGTTGGGAGGCAACCCAATTTTTATTTTTGTTCCTTGCTTTTTGTTCCTGTTTAGTAATAAATAAATCATCTAGCCTCTGGTTAGATGTGGTTTTATGTTTTAATTAGTGTTTGTGCCAAGTAAGACCTATAGGATCTTCTTGGATGATAATTATTTGATCTTGCTGAAAATTCCAGAAACTTTCTGTTCACGAAAACAATTTTTTAAAATCACCTGAACGTGCTAAAATACTGATTCTAATTGCAGAAGATCAATAATGAAATTATCTAGGTCGTCCTATTCTGGTAGATTTTTATGAGTTCCAGAAGTTTGCGTTAGTTACGGATTACTACAGACTGTTCTGTTTTTGACAGTTTCTGTTTTTCGTGTGTTGTTTGCTTATTTTGATGACTCTATGGCTAGTAAAATAGTTTATAAACCATAGAGAAGTAGGAATACGGTAGATTTAACACCAATACAAATAAAGAATGAGTTCATTACAGTACCTTGAAGTGGTGTTTTCTTTTCTTTCGCTAACGGAGCTTACGAGATTTTCTGTTAAGTTTTGTGTTGTGAAGTTTTCAAGTTTTGGGTAAAGATTCGATGGACTATGGAATAAGGAGTGGCAAGACCCTAAGCTTGGGTATGCCCAAGGCACCCCAAGGTAATATTCAAGGATAACCAAGAGCCTAAGCTTGGGGATGCCCCGGAAGGCAACCCCTCTTTCGTCTTCGTTCATCGGTAACTTTACTTGGAGGTATATTTTTATTCACCACATGATATGTGTTTTGCTTGGAGCGTCATTTGATTTTGTTAGTATTTGCTTTCTGTTATCTAGAATAATATTTTGCATCTCTAGTTTCAATAAAAATGTCCAGGATAGCCTTTACCTTGCTTATTTTGCAAGTATACATGTTGCTGTTTCAAACAGAAAGTTTACCGATGTTGCAAAAATTCCCTAGAAAATTCAGAATGTGATAAAATGTTGAAACCTTTTGCATAATAAGCTCTGATAAATTTACTACAGTGAGAATTTTCTTTCATAATTTTTGGAGTTAGGGAAGTATGATGAATCTTGCATTCTTTACAGACTGTACTGTTTTGGCAGATTGCTGTTATGTTTGCATTGTTTGCATATGTTTGCTTGTTTAATGATTCTATTTGAGGATAGGACTATTAAATATGCAGAGGCATTTAGTATGCAATGTTAAATAATAATTTTAGTGATTTGTTATAGTAGAGAATGATAAGGTTTTTGCATTGGTTTATACTAACTTATCTCACGAGTTCTTGTTGAGTTTGGTGTGGATGAAGTTTTCGAGATTTAGGAAACCGTGATATAAGAGGAATTAAGGAGACACAAAATCTCAAGCTTGGGGATGCCCAAGGCACCCCAAGATAATATTCCAAGAAGTCTCAAGCATCTAAGCTTGGGGATGCCCCGGTTGGCATCCCACCTTTCTTCTTCAACAATTATCGGTTAATATCGGTTGAGCCTAAGTTTTTGCTTCTTCACATGATGAGTGCTATCCTTGAAATGTCATTTTCTTTTGTTTTGCTTGCTATTTGAATAAAATACCAAGATCTGAAATTCTTAAATGAGAGAGAGTCTTCACATAGCTACATAATTATTTAACTACTCATTGATCTTCACTTATATCTTTTTGGAGTAGTTTGTCATTTACTCGTGTGCTTCACTTATATCATATGAGTAAATGGTTGAATGATTTGAATGTCATAAATCTGAAATTATATATGTTTCATATGCCTTTCCCATGGGGAGTAATGCCTTCACATATAAGAAGTATAGGTGGTAAATTTATTGAAGGTTAGCAAACGT
Organism: Triticum aestivum; assembly: GCF_018294505.1. Classification (NCBI taxonomy): domain Eukaryota; kingdom Viridiplantae; phylum Streptophyta; class Magnoliopsida; order Poales; family Poaceae; genus Triticum; species Triticum aestivum. The sequence goes on from NC_057796.1 coordinate 103,069,945, forward strand.
TGTATTGGTCACTTGAACAATACATGAAAGAATATTGAAGGAAGAGAAATTTCACATATAAATATACTATCTTGGACATATTCTATGATTGTGAGCCCCATTAATTATTTTCAAACCTGAGCAAATTAGTTGAAGTTGGACAAGGAAGACAACATAATGAGTTATGCTTGGGTATATTTGTATAGAAGTTATATTGTTATGGATCCTCTAACATGTGGTGCTTGCTATTTAGAATCCTTTGCTAGCCAAAATATCTGTACTAAGCGGGAATACTGCTTGTGCATCCAAATTCCTTGAACCAAGTTTCTTCCATGAGTGTCCACCATATCTACCTATATGCGGTATTTACCTGCCGTTCCAAGTAAATTTGCATGTGCCAAACTCTAAACCTTCAAATAATAATCTGTTTTGTATGCCCGAATCGCTCATGTAGCGACTAGGGGCTGTCAGTATCTTCCATGCTAGGTGGGTTATTCTCATGATGAGTGGAATCTGCTCATCATTCACGAGAAAATGGCTGGTAACTGGGATGCCCAGTCCTATGATCAAAAGATCAAAAACAAATTCGCAAATAATTTAGACAAAACTTCCCCAGGAATGTTGATAGTTGGACGGCACCCGTTGTTTCGGACAAGCCGTGGAGTGTGAATGCTGGTAGAGGGGGAGTAAAAACTTTACCTTTCTGCGTGGGAACCGCCTATAATGTATCTAATATGGAAGATATTGGGAACTCTTGGTCGTTATGTTGACAATGAAAGCATATCTCTCAAAATTATTTTCATCTCTGTTTTAGCTTCGAGCTCTGGCACCTCTGCAAATCCCTGCTTCCCTCTGCGAAGGGCCTATCTTTTACTTTTATGCAAGAGTCAGTAGTATTCCTTCTCATTCCAACCTACTGTTTAGTTGGCAAGCATCATGTGATGGAAAGATCTAAGCATATATGGCCATTCAAATATATTTGAGCATGAATTATTACTGTTGATATTGCCCTTGAGGTAAAAGGTTGGGAGGCGAAACATTAAGCCCCTATCTTTCTTTGTGTTCGATGAATACTATTTGTTCTAAAAATATGCTTTGAGTGGTAGCAATCATGGAAGACTAAATGATAGTTGAGTATGTGAAGTTTGCTGAATCAAAGCTCTGACATAGACTCTTCCTGAAAATAAGATGAATTGTAATTGTTTGATGACTAATAACATGGTTTGTTAGTTTTCAAGAAAGTTTATGATCTATACTTTAACATGTGAATAGTTTGTTACTTGATCATGCAAAGTTTTATGATATGAGCTACTGTTATGACATATAATGATGCTAGAAAAGGTGATTGAAATTATCATTGATCAAACTTATGCACCTGCTAGCATTCACACTTCATAAATTCTTTCTTTTATCATTTACCTACTCGAGGACGAGCAGGAATTAAGCTTGGGGATGCTGATACGTCTCCAACGTATCTATAATTTATGAAGTATTCATGCTATTATATTATCCATCTTGGATGTTTAATGGGCTTTACTATGCACTTTTATATTAATTTTGGGACTAACCTATTAACCCAGAGCCCAGTACCAGTTTCTGTTTTTTCCCTTGTTTCAGTGTTTCGCAGAAAAGGAATATCAAACGGAGTCCAAACGGAATGAAACCTTCGGGAGAGTTATTTTTGGAACGGAAGCAATCTAGAAGACTTGGAGTGTACGTAAGGGAAGCAACAAGGAAGGCACGAGGCAGGGGGGCACGCCCACCCCCCTGGGTGCACCCTCCACCCTCGTGGGGCCCTCGTTGCTTCCCTGACCGACTTCTTTCGCCTATATATATCCATATACCCTAAAAACTTCGGGGAACAGAATAGATCGGGAGTTCCGCTGCCGCAAGCCTCTATAGCCACCAAAAACCAATCGGGACCCTGTTCCGGCACCCTGCCGGAGGGGGATCCCTCACCGGTGGCCATCTTCATCATCCCGGCGCTCTCCATGATGAGGAGGGAGTAGTTCACCCTCGGGGCTGAGGGTATGTACCAGTAGCTATGTGTTTGATCTCTCTCTCTCTCTCTCTCGTGTTCTTGAGGTGGTACGATCTTGATGTATCGCGAGCTTTGCTATTATAGTTGGATCTTATGATGTTTCTCCCCCTCTACTCTCTTGTAATGGATTGAGTTTTCCCTTTGAAGTTATCTTATTGGATTGAGTCTTTAAGGATTTGAGAACACTTGATGTATGTCTTGCCGTGCTTATCTGTGGTGACAATGGGATATCACATGATCCACTTGATGTATGTTTTGGTGATCAACTTGCGGGTTCCGCCCATGAACCTATGCATAGGGGTTGGCACACGTTTTCGTCTTGACTCTCCGGTAGTAACTTTGGGGCACTCTTTGAAGTTCTTTGTGTTGGTTGAATAGATGAATCTGAGATTGTGTGATGCATATCGTATAATCATACCCACGGATACTTGAGGTGACATTGGAGTATCTAGGTGACATTAGGGTTTTGGTTGATTTGTGTCTTAAGGTGTTATTCTAGTACGAACTCTATGATAGATCGAACGGAAAGAATAGCTTCATGTTATTTTAGTACAGACTCTTGAATAGATCGATCAGAAAGGATAACTTTGAGGTGGTTTCGTACCCTACCATAATCTCTTCGTTTGTTCTCCGCTATTAGCAACTTTGGAGTGACTCTTTGTTGCATGTTGAGGGATAGTTATATGATCCAGTTATGTTATTATTGTTGAGAGAACTGTCACTAGTGAAAGTATGAACCCTAGGCCTTGTTTCCTAGCATTGCAATACCGTTTGTGCTCACTTTTATCATTAGATACCTTGCTGTTTTTATATTTTCAGATTACAAAAACCTATATCTATCATCCATATTGCATTTGTATCACCATCTCTTCGCCAAACTAGTGCACCTACACAATTTACCATTATATTGGGTGTGTTGGGGACACAAGAGACTCTTTGTTATTTGGTTGCAGGGTTGCTTGAGAGAGATCATCTTCATCCTACGCCTCCCACGGATTGATAAACCTTAGGTCATCCACTTGAGGGAAATTTGCTACTGTCCTACAAACCTCTGCACTTGGAGGCCAACAACGTCTACAAGAAGAAGGTTGCGTAGTAGACATCAGTGGCAATAGTTAAGCCCAACGTGACTTTGGTCCTGTTAAAGGCCTGCCGCATAATTCGGCCCGTTGATGTCTGTACTATGCTTTCAGCCTCTTAAAGGCCCATGATATCAGTGGGCCAACTAAGGCCCGAGATATGTTTCGGCCTGGTAACTGCCCGTAATATAACTGGGCCCAAAAAGGCCCCGTCTACATTTCAGCCTGCTGAAGGCCCGTCGACGACTAGTGAAAATTGAGGCCCAATATGCATTTCGGCCTGCTAAAGGCCCATGGTTTCATCTGGGTCGTAACAGGCCGGTACAATATTCTGCCTGTTAATGGCCCAACGCTACCTGGGCCAAACTAAGCGCTGGGTCCACAAAAGGCCCAACTAAAAATAGGCCGGTGTAAGTTGTGGGCCTCGCGCAAAGTGTGAAGGCCCCAATGATTCGGGCCCAAGAAAGATGCAGGTCAGCCCTATTGTGGCCTGCTAAACACCAGGCCCGTTAGAGGCGAATGTTTCGGCCCGGTCGACTACATCTGATTTTTTTCAGATAGCGAATGATGGCAGTAACTAGTAAGAATTAAGAACAAACCTACTCTATACAATAAAGAAATTACGGCATAGTAACTAAGAATAAACCTACACTATACAATAAAGGATTTGTGGTATATTACATCCACTGGGCATCGAAGTTCGCCACCAGTGATCATAACGCGCAATGAAGAAGCAAATTACAAAAACTGGGCACCATTGCAGCGTAACAAGATAATACTGAACCGAGACCACTTCCAAGACAGTTCAAGAAAGTTTAGCCTTGCACGGGAACTGTTGCGCAAGCTGCTGAGCAAGGTTGTGAGACCGGCCTAGCATGTCGGTCATAGCTTCCAAGTGTAGCTATTTAGCAATGAGGTTCTCATTGCTGTTATCTGCAATCTTTCTTAGAGATAGGACTTCAAGTCGAAGTTGAGTTGCATAATGCCTTTCTGCTAGAACTTGGGACTGAAGAAGTTGAACTGATTCAGACAACGAATTATGTAGCTTGTCTGACTGCTAGTCTCAAGTAACTTGAACACTGCATCAAGACAAGACTTTGGGGTTGTCTCGCTATCTTCAAGATGTTTTGCCTTCTTTGCTGCAATATATGTTGGGTTTGTCTCACAGCCTTTAGCAGACTTGTGCATGCCATCAGGCATATCACCCTGAAACAAAGCAGAGAGATGACAGGTTTTGCACGTGTATAAACAAAGATGAGAACTGTGTTGTCAATTCCATCCAATTTCAAATTAGAAAATAAAGAGTAAGTTCAAAATATCAATAGCATAATTTGGCATTGTTCATAATGCTGGGAGCTTCACCACACTACTGGATTACCATGTCAACATAACAAGCATAGATGAAGGGCAAAGAAAATCATTGTATCTATTTTGGTTATTGTGCATGGCATGTTGTTCATATCATCAGCCACATCAGTAAGATAAAACAGGAGATGACAAGGTGCAAATGTGGGCTGCTTCACCACACACTGGATTATAGATCCACAAAAACAAGCATACATATAGGGAGTATTGAGTAATGTGCATGGTATGAATAAGTAGTTTGGTTTTACAAGTAAAACTTAGAACTTATGGTTCTTGCGAACATGCATTTTGGTAGAAACAGCAAACTAAACAGCAATAAACCATAGGTAGCATGAGCAAATTAAATAGCAGTTGAGGATAAAGGCTTTAGAAGGACTGGCTTACATTAACAGTTAACACCGGCTTTATAATGCCCTTCTCCATGTCAAGGGAAGAATAACTCAAGAATTTCAGCACAGAATCTTCTTCATAAGCATTGCCTGTACTCTACATTTTGTAGAGAGTAATTATAGATATGATAATACTGGAAGGGATAGAGGATAATGAAGATAAGATGCAGATTGATGCTACATAATCAACTACCAATCCCTGGAAGTACAAGCATTATAGGAAAAATGTACTGACAAGAGCAATGGGCTACACTTCTGCACTGGCATTGTCTGTGTATTCTACTTTTTGGTAAGATTGAATATTGATCTGATATTTTTTAGTAAATGGTGGGCGAGGGAGATAAGATGCAGAATGCTACACAATGAACCAATCCCTCTTCCCATAATACAAGAGTGTTTTGAACACTGGTGTACTGTACAAAACGTTCTTATATTATGGGACGGAGGGAGTAGCTGTTAATGTAAGTACAGTGATAGACGACATTCAGTCCTTACAAGAGGACTGCAGAGCTAAACCTCTTCAAAAGCATTGGGTTGATTCTAAATTTATGTAAGAGTCCATACAGATCTTATAATGTCCACCAAATGGATGATAATGAGGCTAACATGTGCAGTGATGCTACATAATCAAACAGCTATGAAAGTAAGTATGGTCATACAGGGTAAGAGGTACTCACAAGAGCAATGCAGTGTGCAGTATAGTTGCGAGATTCTGTGGTCCCTTGAGAATGAATGTTCTTCTGCTAACAGTTTTCGTACAAGTGAGACGTTAAGGCAAATGCAGAAATGTAGTTCAAATTGTGATGTGATATCATAGATAGTACCTTACGCTGCAGCCGAGACCAATGTGTAACAAGATTATTCCAGTCACGGTCGGATAAATGTAGCACCAGAGACTTTACAGGAATTTCATTTAGAGGCTTGCCATCGAAGTGCGCTTGCCTCAGGTAGGAACGATACTTCATCAATGAGTGCTCGAAAAGCGAAACCAACCCTTGCTCGTCTTCATAATCTAGTTTGGTCCTCGCCTATTTAAAAGAATGAAATCTTGTGTCTTCTGTCAACAGAAACATATGCAGCAATGACCATGAATAACATTAGTACATTACTTACGCATAAGTTGCGGAGGAAGACTGGAAATTGTTCTGTGTCTGCGGTATAATCTTTCCATGAAGGAAAGATGCGCACAAAGTTCCTGACAACAATATAAGCTTTGTCTTCTAAACTGGGAAGAAATGGAACAGGGGTCCTATTTGCTGCAATTTGGGCTCTCTCTGGTTCGAAAAGGGATTTGGCAACTGGATTTGGTGTACTCTTTGCTGAAATGGGGGTTTTGCGTTGTAGAGCTGGTGCTATGTCAACTGGCATAATCATAATGTTTGCTGCAGTTGGGTCTGCTGAGTTGGGGCATCAGAAATGACCAGTGTAGTAGGGCTAGAGTCTGCTAGAGTTGGGGTGTTTTGTGGGTCATGTGATATTGCAACTACGCCTAATGGGCTATTTGATTTATCAGGTGCCACTGCCTTTTCCAAATACTTTGCTTGTGCTCCTCCACGATCAGCAATCGCCCTCTTCCTTTTGAACATCTGATACACAAGAATAACATTTGAATGGATAAATATGGTATGATGACAGATGGAATATGTACTAAAAATGGATAGGCAGGGCGTATTCACATACACGATGTGTAAACTAAGCTAATGGCAGTTCAACAAAGTAGAAGCAATGCAAAGCATCAGTTGCAAGATATGTGCGACAAATATAACCTTGGAAAGTTAGAGCAAGCACCTTGATGGGTGAATAAGATATGACATCTTCCTCTGACTCCTCCACTAGGGAGCTACATTGACTTAGGTCTCCCTCTAGCTCAGAATCACTGTTAGGATCATATTCTGAGCATGAATCTGTAGGTGGAGAGCGTTTGCATTGCATTGCATCCAGACTTGATTTCAGTCCCTTAATGCCAAGTTTGAAAGCCATGGCATTGTTCTGCTTTATTCTTTTCATGCGCGCAAGCTCATAATCATTGTGATGCTGTTCAGAATCTGAGATTCATGAAAACATAAAAAGTAGTCAGATTATCTATGGAATGCATTATGGATTCAACTCAAAGAGTGTCTCCCTATAAACCCCTGCATATGCAAAGTTCACCCCCCAACCGTGCTGACCAGACCACACACAGAAATACAAACCCCTTATGTCTCTATAACAGGAAGACATACATTTCAAAACTGAAGTAGGAACATTAGAATCATATGAAATTCATATTTGAACAAATAAACTAAGGAATTATGAGTGGCATAATGTTTAGCTTCAAGGGTGGAGTGTTGGTAGTGCGACACAAAGCAAGTAGGCAGATTGTATTCCATGTAAAAGATCGAAGCCTATGTAAATGCTGGAAATGACACTTTCTTTCTATACAATGTAGTGTTCGTTGCCCACACATGATGGAAGAGATCACATAGAGAAATACTATTCACTCATGTCTACGGTTGCAGTATTTAGAAATAGGGTGGTCCACCCTAAAAGAATATTGACAACAAATATGACAAGGCAAGCATAGATGTAGTAAACCAATCATTTACTTGTGAGCTTACTAGGACAAGTATGCAGAATTGTAACTGCAGTAAGAGACCGTCCAAAATGTGAATCAAGGAGTTTGTCTAGCACTTATTGTTTGCAACTAATTGACGTGAATAATTGGATATTATATCGAATGAGTAAGAAAGACAAGTAAAATTGTCAATAAACCTGGCTTGCAGTAGTAATCTGGGTCAATGTCACTACGACCAACAATCCAAAATGACTAGTGTCTGTTCCTAGGGCCAGAATTTTGAAAACCCTGTGAACTTTACAGGTACTAAAGATTACCAAAATACATCTGAACCATTAAGTGTAGGTAGCACTGAGCACACAGCAAACCCTAATGACAGTCCTGCCTAATGAGTAATGAATCAATTAGAAAATGGGTGATGAGGAGTGGCTGCTGAGTGTTGAGGACTTATCTCAGGATAAATCGAGTTGGCTTAGTGGGTGCTGCACGCCTGAGCCCTGAACGGACTGGGAAGGTAGGCACGGCGGCGCGCTCGGGCAGCGGTGACGCTATTGGGCGAGCGGCTCCTGACCTCATGTTAGTCCGGCGTCTCCTACTAGAGTCTTGCCGTCCGGGGACGGCAAGTCGCCGGCGAGGCAGGCGGCTGGGGGCGAGTAGAGATCAGAAGCGCGCAGCAGAACAGAGGGGAATCGGGGCCTGGGACGACCCAAAATCCCAGGGTGGGCCGGCCCACTATGGGCACCCTATAGAGATACACACCCGAGCGGTGAACATGCATTTTCGAAACTAATTTAGGAACATTTAGCTGACGAATTAAATGAATCTGTTTTAATAATATCATATTCGTATTTGAACAACTAAGCTTGTTTAGCTTGATGGGTCAAGTAGTGCTGTTATGACACGAAGCACGTATTCTGATCGTATAGTGATCATAAAAGGGGGAAACCGGATAAATGATATTTAGCAGCCATTGTTTGCTTTAAACTAAGAACTAAATTCTAAGAGCTGAAAAGAAAGTAGAGTAACCAAGTTAAGATCTATTTTCTGGTTGAGATCAAAAAGTTGAGGAGATATGAAGTACCACCTCTCTTGCGGCATCGTGTAGGCATCGGGGGTGCGATGGCTGTCGGTGTCATTGAAGCAGATCTGCGATGGTAGACGGGTGCATCAGGGGATAAGTCCCGTTGCGGTGGAAGAGAAGGTCGTGTGAGCGGCCCTGGCAAAGAAGACGACGGTGCCGATGAAGCGAGAGGACATGATGCAAGGCTCTTGGTCCGTCGCCGTGGATGAGAAACGTCCATCTCTAGTAGTGGACGACGCGGTCTTGGTAGGTGCTCCGGCATGGTGGAGGACGGCGGCGATGGATGTGGTGGAGGACGGCGGCAATGGATGTGGTGGAGGACGGCGGCAATGGATGGGGTGGCGGACGGAGGCTGGTGTGGGGATGGTGTTCTAGCGCGGACGGTGTATGAATGGGAAAATGGAGGGAGAGGTACGGGGAACCATGTTTTTGGGACGCGCTTGTCTGAAATATGGGAAAGTTACGAACTTAGCCCCCGTTTTAAATTTGGACGTCTCGTCGGTTGGGGATACGACGGTAATCTCGCATCTCGCCAATATTTGCCAGAGCGATTTCAGGCGAGGAGAGGGTGGTTGGCGCCCATGGTTGGCGCCCACGGTGTATGAACGGGGCTGACAGGTAGGGAGGTTGTGTCACGTCTGAGTGAAGTTACAAACCTGCCCCTATTGAAAATATTTGCCTACATCAATTTCGGCCGAGTCGAGTTTGTTTTGCCGCCCACCGTGTATGAATGGGGAAATGGAGGGAGAAACAGAGGTCTTTCGTACGAGCTTGAATCAAATGTGTTTTGCCGCCCATGTTTGGCGCCCACCGTGTCGGAATGGGCTCAGAGGCGGTCGTGTCACGTCTAATTAAAGTTACTATCTTACCCCTATTTAGAGTAGTGGAAATCGGGCCGATGGATTGTCCGTGTAATGGGTAGACAGTAATTTCCATCTCCCAAACACTTGGCTTCGGGCAGCCGACGTGGGAGTGGACATTTTGCCGCTTCTTTCGAATTTTGGGACAATAATCATCCACGTTTACCCTGGCAACTAAATTTGAATCCATTTTGTATTCCTATACGAATCTTTATAAATCATTCTATGTGTTTTTATATATCTTCAAAAGGACGACAAAGATGTATTCCACTATCATATATGAATATGGTTTACAAATGTCGATACTCAAATTCAGAAGCTAGAATCCAGTTTAAGGTGAATTCAAATATTTGGAACACTTCATGTCCAACTCAAATGTCACACGCAGCATAATGTGTACTCCCATCTAGATATGTACACAAGTGATGTATCAAGATTCAAATACCGAGTCAATAACCCAAGAATGTACAGATCTAACAAACATATAAACACTTATAGAGTATATGGATCAATAATATCAACTAACACACATAAGCCAGGCCTCTGTACTTTTCTTTACTACAATAGCATCCTTTTTTTAGCCAGGCTACTACAACATCTTGGCCCTTTCCGATGCGTGGCACTTATGGTCCATCTATACTACTATTATTGCTGAATGCACATTCAGCCCGATTGGCATATTTGTAGGTCTGGCACAGCAATCAAAATGAAATGTCTCCGAGTCTTATCAATTAATACAGACTTGTGCTCAAATAAAATTACAAACCAAAAAACAAAAAACAAAAAACAATTATTACATGATCTCTAAAACAAATGGTTTGATTGATTACATGAACAAACAACACAAAGGTTATTCAGCGATGGAAAGAACATTTCACCTATGATTTACCAAGTGGGAATTTAATTTCCTTTTTTCCTTCAGGACCTTAACAATGTGGTCAGTCTCAGCTTGCTTCGTTTTGAAATCCACCAAATATTTAATGGTTGTCTTGAGTACTGCTACTGATTGTGTTGTTTGCTTCCTCAACATGTCAACTTCATATCTAAGTGCAGAAGCAGAATCTCTTTCTATCACTAGTTTAGCCTCTAGAGCATCAGCAGTTGGCAATTCATAATGCACGATTGGGCCGGTGCCACTGCTGTGGGATGATACAACGTCCATGGGGACCTCGCTCTTTGATCTTGGGCTAACCTGTTTTGCCATTAGAGTTTCGATTGGATTCAGAAAAGTTGAAGTTAGCAAAACATCTCAACTGGGAGTTATAACAGCAAACCAGTTAAGCAAACAAGGAATTAAAGAGTTTCAATTCGATGCTGAAAAGTAGTTATTAACGTCATTGTAACCCGTTGTTGCAGCAGCAAAGCAGTTAAACAAACAAGTAGCTATTTAAGTTCAGGCAAACATGTAATTCTTAACAGTAAGTATCAAACACATAGATAGGGGCAGTCTATAATAGGATTAACAGGCTGTGGCATTATGTAATCAGTAGCAAACTAAATTAAGCCAAGCAACATAATTGAAATTTTTTGCAATAAGTGGCTTACTAAAATTCCGAGAAGCAGTTAACTGAACTTACGCTAGTTCTTTGTACAGGCACACTGCAACTTCTTTTTCGCTTACAAGGTTGTACGAAGGAGTCCATGGCATCAATTGCTTGGATACGCAGTCCCAATACTTCTTACTTCCCACACTGCATTGGTAAGTCGAATGGTTAATCTGGTAAGATGGTGCGTCCTTGATATGTTATATGAGGACGTGTAGTCAGACTAGTTGTAGCCACACACATCACACTGGCTTTTACTGTATATTTCATGCAATACTTTTGGCATATCAAGATCTAGGCAATCTACAATAGGATGAAAAGACTGGCATCCTTCACATTATTGGCGAACTCAGTTCATAGAAACAAGCAATTCAACCATTCTGTGGGTAAATCAAAAGCGCCACTGGAATAATTTTCACTACCCCTATCATACATGCAAAAAGGGGCGACGCCACCATAGGGGCTGGTATGGGCGGCCGCCTCGGGTGGCTCGAAAGTGTGCACGTAGTTTGAGTCGTCCAGGTTGGCCCAGGCTAGTTTTGTTCGTCCCAACGCACGAGCAGGCAATGTAAAAAATGAAGAAAAAGTTTCAATTTGGATAGGCCAATAACATAAGTGCAAGGCAGGCCCTATAGCAGGCTCGCGGCCCAAACGAGCGCCTCCCATATTGATCGACAGCAGGAAAAATCCCAATTCATCTGCTCCAGCCTCCAGTCTGGTTCGCTCCTAACCTAGCCGCCACTGGACAGACCGACACAGCACTTCCTCGCACCCTCGTTGGAGAGCGGTCGCTGGACTTCAAGCGAACGGAAGGACAAGAAGATGAAGATCTAACCCTGGGTGTTGCCTGCGTGGGAGGCAGCGGCGGTAGCATGGGCATGTCATCGAGCTTGCGCAAACGAACAGTCGCAGCTTGCAAGAGTAGCATGCGCAACGAGCAGGTACATCACATCCCTGATTATATCTAATTCAACCCTTCAATTTCTGGCCAATAGTTAAACCTGACGGTGTTGTAAAACTGCTTGTATGTAGGGAATCTATGAGAAAATGAAACCAATTTCTACTTATTTTATAACTCCCCCAATCAATACTGAACTGACTGAATCTGATGAATCTAATCAAGTTTTCCGGTGCAAACATCCAAGCTCATGTTGTTCTTGAGCCTGAAGTGTCTAATGAACAAACTGGTAATGAAGGATTTGATGCAAACATTTTACATGCTCCTGGTGATGAACATATAGTGTCTAATGAGGCATCTAATGCAAGCATTTTGCAAGCTCCCATTGAAGGATTTAGTGTCTAATGATGATCTGCTATGTTGAGAGAGACATAGAGATTTGCAGGCATTGATGACAAGCAAATTATAGTGCATTTTCATGGCTTGAGGAAACGTCGAGGCCATCTACCAGAAAGTCCCCGTATCATGACAACATAGCATAAATACTTTTCTAATCTGTTGTTTGAAACTATTGGCATACTTGTGCAGGATAGATATATTGATATGCAGTTTGCGCACTGGTTATAGGTGCAATTACACTTCGATATTTTCAGCCAGAGAACGAATAATTCAAGCAGGTACAGACCATGTTTGTAGTCCTTGTACACCATGTTGCATTTTGTGTTTTTTGGTGCTTTCGTCATTTAGTGTTTAAAATCTGAACTACTTTGGATCATTAGCTGGTTTTCAAAGTGCATGTAGCTTCACATTTCTCAAGTTATGTTGATTTCCGGAGTGCAAGTGCCTTCGTATTTTTTAAGTTAAATGTTCGCCCCTGGTAACTTGAATTCGTGGATCCGCCACTGCACACAAATCATACACGAATGCTAGTACGAATTAATGAAATGGAGGGACTTACACTAGCTCGTTGTACAAGCTCACTCCAGCTCTGCTTGCGCTTGGGATGTTCCATGTACAAGTCTATGTTACCACTTGCTTGGATCTGCAGGCCTTGTGCTCCTTGCATCCCCGTCTGCATTTTTGAAACGGCGAATGGCTGATCAAATAAGAGGAATCGACCTTGCTGTTGTATCGGAGGACAGATACTTACAAGGTTATACGGGTGTGCAGGATGTGTACCAGATCCCGTAGCGCCGTCATGCTTCGCTAAAAATGGATTTGCTTGTTTCAGATGATATCTCTAGAAGAAATAAGAGTTAAAGTCAGAGTTGGATAGGCGTGTAAGCTAAGAGAGCAGTGAAAGGCTATCCAAACATCGTCGGAACAGTGCACAAGGGAGCGATGTGTGGATACCTAGTTTGGGCCGACATTTGGGCATGCTCGCCTAGCTAGAGTGCGGGTCACTTCTGAGCCGTTGAGGGTGATGCGCTGGCTCGCCGCGCACGGATGCAGATCTTGAGTGGCAGCAAAGCGCTACGATGCGGTGGACGAGACCATTGGTGAAGCCCCAGCGGCCT
>NC_057796.1:103083720-103084463 GCF_018294505.1 Triticum aestivum
GGATTTGAGCAATCTGGGCGTGAAAGGGGACGGTGGAGAAGGGAGATTTTGCAGGGTTGGAATTGGGGCCGCCAGATATTTCAATCCGAAACATGGAAGCACGAACTTATTTTGTCGTCGTCCTTTTGGGGGGGAGGGAGGGGGTGGGTGGGTGGGTGATAAGCGTCCGTCCGACACACGCGACCACCACGACACGACCCTGGTCTGCATGGTGCGCCTACATTTGAGAATGCAAATGAATCTTCTTTCATTTGCAAACGAATCTGTATGTATTACCGTGCCCGTGTTTTTCTTGCAATAATTAGTCATTCGAAACGAGATACTATAAATTAATTAATGAGGAGTTATTTGAAAAAAAATCAAAACGGTATCCACGCCAACGTGGATTAGAGTGTGTGTCACATAATTAGTTATTTGAATTAGAGTGTGTGTCACATAGCGATCTCCAATTCTAACGTGGATTTCGCATTTCACTGTATCCACGGTACTTTTTTAATACAATTTCATATGTATATGATGAACACCATGGTAGTGAGAAAACTTTTGGATGGATTCAAACATATGACCTACAAAATAGCACAACAAATCGAGTCAATGTCAACTTTTCGAAACCTAGTATGGCACGAATTCGAAATAATTACCCATATGCATGGTCCTCAGTTCAAATCTTACAATGTACACCGAATTGAAACATCGATATTAAGTCTCGTACTATCTACATTCAAATGTTGTTTTTAGCCCCC